>NW_003314445.1:129328-134442 GCF_000143415.4 Selaginella moellendorffii | reverse complement strand
CATAGTAGCCTTGTACTGCAGGACATGGGATCCCACGGCTAGTGTCACAATAGACGTTGTTTCGGTTGATCTCTCGAATGTATTGCAGTGCTACAATCAAAGACATTAGTGAAATTAATGGATAAATACTAAGCGAGTTTACTTCCAGTCTCCTGCTTCACATTTGCAAAGTAGGCAGCCAGTTCCCTCTTTTGAACATCAAGACTCCCCGAGCTTCCAAACGTGGGATAGTATTTTGTTGCCGCAATGAAATCATTGTATGTGTAGAAAGGATTCGCGATGTTGGATGGGAAGAACTTCCTAAACACAGACACAGTTATAATACTAGAGGGAGATGCCAGTGTAGAGAACGGAGAAAATCCTAAAAGGCATAGCATAAACATTATCATGACTAATGCCATGGAACTTAAATTGATAGTGTGAGCACTCGTGGTTGTGCAATGGAATTTTGGGGCTGTTTTTATAGCCTTGAGGAGTGGGATTGCGATTTATATTGACTTCATAGTCTTGAAGTGCCGTGTAGATATTAACTTCTCCCCTTGGTCGAAGCACGCTAAGAAGATCTCTTTGTGTTTGCTTGTAATACAGGTGACCAAACTTTGAAGGACTTTGACCTTGACTTTGACCTTGACTTTGCTTGTAACGAACTTTGAAGGACTTTGACCTTGACTTTGACCTTGACTTTGCTTGTAATACAGGTGACTGCGAAGAGGAAGCGTCCTACACACAGCTCGGCGGTGTTCAATGCGGTAATCTCAGCAATGCTCCGGGGCCGTGAGAGCTTGATTCGGCTTGTTGGGAAGCGGCAGCGCAATGTGTCACTCCCAGCTCGGGTGAGTGATCGAGCTTCTATTTCTTCGGTGGATCTGTGATCGTTTTCCTGCAGGAAGAGTTGGAGTGCGGTGATGTTTCACTGGAAATAAAAGGAGGCCTGAGCTTAGCTTGTTGTGACTGGGTGGAATGCCCTGTGTGTGGGAAGCAAATACGCGGGAATGAACTTCTCGTCAACTGCCATCTTGGTTTGGATTTTGCTCTGTTTTGATTCAAGCACGCTGATCGATGGTGTCTCTTGTCCAGATACTTGCCTGCAAAGTGGGAAGAAAAAGAAGAACAATGTCCAGCATACACTCTTTCACTTCAACTTGTCGAAAAAGATAGAGTACGAGGAAAGTGGAAACTGCGTACTAGAAATCCAGCAGTCTCCTCCGCTCGAGACTGGGGTCGACTGTAACACGGCGGCAGGGTCTCCGAAACCGGAAGTTTCTTCTACTCTTGAATGCTTTGAGGAGCCCGACGTGGCCAACAGCGTCCTTCCAGCAGAGCGTTATTTGTCTCCTCTCATGGAAAAAGGCGTGGTAGACGTTCAGGTAATTAATCTCTGGGGCGTTTTCCAATTGTTCACAAAGCGTTCAGGGATATGTCTCCGAGAGTACATTGGAAGCTGCACGCCTCAAGCTTGATTTGCGTGAGATCCAGAATCGGACTATTGGAAGTCTCTCAGAAGAAAAAGTGCTGGCTGTCAAATGGAGCCGTCTGATGGATGCAGCTGATAAGGGACAAGACCGCGGCTGTCAATACCAACAGAATTTTCTCTACATGCTCCAAGTGGTATTGGAACGGGATCTCCATCTCTTTACTCCAGACGAGATCGAACTTCTCGAGGCATTTCGTTCAATCTCGTCTGATGGACAGCGCCTTGGCTCAACGAAAGGGTAAGCTAAACGCCGTCGGACAAACTATGACTCAAGGGAGACAGTGGTTTTGCAGGGCCATGGTTCCGTCTTCAGAACATTTTCTATGAAAATATTGGTGACACAAACTCTGCAGTCCATGATTTAGTCGGTACTCAATTTCTTTCATCGTGTACTTCATAATATGTTTGCTCCCTTGTAACAGAGGGACGCTACTTAGTTTTCGACGTGACGTGAATTCGTCTGAGTTACTTGAACATCTGACTGTACGGGAGCTCAAAGATTTGGCAGTTAACAGCAAAATCATGGTAGTTACTTCTAAGACTTTCTTCCTTGTTTTTATTTCTGTTCCTGCTTACAGATCAAAAGTGCTATGCTAAGTTTGAAAAAGATTCAGCTTATTACAGCAATTCGAGATGCATTGATTTCGCTGCATTTGTAAGTAGCAAGTGATCATTGGTTTTTTATACAAGCGTGAAATACTTGGCGGCAGTAATCTAACGGCTTTAATTCGTGAAGCAACCGGCCCATGCATTCGAATAGCCGAAACAGTTGAAGTTCTACTTTGGCATTTACAGGTCAGTTGACATCTTCTCCAAAGTGTTACACTGCTGAGCAATTTATTTATTTATTTATTTATTCAGAGGCTGTTCTTTCTAAACGGTGAGCAGGAGTTCCATGTTTTTCTTCTTGTGGATATTGGAAGGATCAAGTATCCAGGCTATAGGTGCGCTAGAACAATGCCAGTTTTTTCTTCTCGAGAGGACTTTCTGGCGTATGAGCAGGTCCGTTCCTACTTTGTTATAAAATTTGTCTGACCGTCGAGTTTTCAGGCATTGTAATTGGCTCAGGTGGTTGATGGCCATTCCATCATTACTTTGGAGGAAATTGGATCCCTGGAAGCTGGTAATTCTGAGGCTGTAAACTCCTCCTTTCGAAAAGCAAGGACTACACTCGAATTGATCAATGCACACACCGAGATCAAGCATCCATTTTTAGCACGATTTTCGGCTGCATGGGTGTATGCAACAACTGTGGCTGCATCTTTTCTGGAGAAAGAACGCAGGTACGCTCTTTCACCAATGGCGGACAATGCTTTTGAACGAAAACTGGCTCTTGAACAGATACGCTGAAGCTGTAAACCTCTTCAAGCAGCTCCTTAGCATGCAGTATTGTCCTGGACGGAGAGGATACTGGACTCTCCGGCAATCTATTGACTTGGAGCACTTACAGCGTTTAGAAGAGAGCCTGCTCGTTGCAGAAAACGGATTAAACGATTTCAACGTCCGAGGAGGGGATCGTATCGCTTTGCAACGGAGGGTTCTCCGACTAGGTAAACCTCCTAGAAGGTGGACAGTACCTCCATATGCAGCGCTTTTAAAGAAAAAACACAAGGTGGTACGTACTGTGTCTTCCAGATATTTGGCCTTCAGCTACAACTCTGTTTCTGAAGGTGACGATTATGGGAAGGCCGCTAAACAATGCCAATGGAATGAAGAGCAGATTTTATGGCTACGATGGGCAACAATGCAGTGTGGAGGACCTGGCACTTCAATACTATGCCGGAGAAGATGGAGGCGGCTGGAAAGGAGTCCATTTCAGACGTTCCAGATGTCTTCCAGACACCTTTTCAGGTTCTTGTTTCATTTTCTCGTGGTTGCTCTACAGTTCTTGTTTGCAGACTGCACCATTGGACTTGTGCACGGATTCATTCTATCCAGTCCGAAGCTCGCTTATTGAATCTCGTCTTCAAGCCATACGCGATGGCGGAGCTAGGCAACTCGTGGCTGAGACTTGGGCAGAGCACTACGGGACATCATGTAGCGGGGTAAACTGGGAGAAGTACTCGCTTGAAGACCTTCAAACAATAACGGTCTGTATCGGAGGTCCAGGATTGTCGGTGATTTGCAAGCTTCTTGCAGAAGACCACAGTAACTGGACGGCTGGAATGCCTGATCTTCTGCTGTGGAAGGAGAAAGAGGCGAAGCTGGCTGAAGTCAAGGGTCCAGGGGATCGCTTGTCCGAGCAACAGGTGGCCTGTTTTCTTATTCTCTCGGACGCTAATGTTCCTGTGGAACTTTGCAAGGTCTCCAAGACGATGAATGATCGATCCTAGATCGGCTACTCGGAGCAAGTTGCAGAGGCCTGCACAGCCGTCTCGGGCCCGGCACTGCTCGGTGCTTGAAGTCATAAGAACCGGTAAGCACCCGCTGTGGACTGCGAAACACAGCCAGTGCCAAGTCTTCAGTGTCACCGTCTCAAGAGCTCTTCGATCGGGACCGCGAGGTGATAGAATCACCACGGCCTCCACCGTCATCTTAAAGAATCCTCTCGGCGGAGGATCAGGAAATGCGAGTTCCAAAGAGATGAATCACGAGGGATTCCATGCACCTTAAAGAACATCCCCCGCGACTCTGTCATCCTTGATGAGTATCCTATCGAACAATGCAGTTGCTTGCTCCATATCCCCATTGTGGGCATGGAGTCCGTTGGGAGAACACGTAGAGACTAAACCATCATCGCACTGGGGCATCCCAAAGAAGATTTGGCTGGCGTGATGCATGTCTCGGCCCGAGCCAAGCCAGAACAGCTCGTTGCGGCATTTGCCTCGTCATTATGCCCAATCGGGGCATATGTGCTCACTATTGTCGTCCAGGTCACCACGTCCTGGCTTTCCTCGCATCAGCAACGCGATTTTCTTCGCAAAGGACCCGTAATAGGATGTTCCGAGAGAAGGGGAGTGGAAAACCTTGATCGCCTCGTCAAGATGCCCAAAGTGGGCATATGTGATAGCAGAATGTGCATTGCTGGTACTTGCTCGCCAGGATGAGCCCAACACGGGAGGATTCGAGTGCAGGGCTCTGGGTCCCAAACTCTATCTCCTTGCAAATCGGTGAGCGTCTTCGCAAGAATCGATGGAGCTTCGCAGCACCAATGCTGCGTTCTCCACCCACGAAATCTTCTCACAAGCAGGTGATCTTAAGCTCGCCCGGTGGTGCCGGACAGACGCTTGTTTTCGCAGCCCAAGATCTTTCCTGGGAGGTGGTGACTGGATTGCCCCGGCACCACTACTTTGTGCACCTATGGAACGACATGGCCGGATCATTGTGTGGAGGCAAGAACTTATGTGCAGCTGACGACCGCTTCTTCCACCGATCACAAGTTTTTCTTCCGCGCTGTGAGCTGCCAGAAGAACATCTGGGCAGTCTCGGCGAATTGCAAGGCCAAGCATCCAGCGTCAATCCCATAAGCGTCGCCGTTCAGATTCTTCGAGCTTAGATGAGCTACTAGCTAAAGATGAATAAGTTATCTACAAGGATGTCGTGTTTGCAGATGAAAAGTTCTATGAAATGTTTTTTTTTTTTTGTGTGCGTACGGTTGAGATGTATTGGGAGGGCGAGGAGGAAGCGGCCGGTCCGCTAA
>NW_003314445.1:127835-129228 GCF_000143415.4 Selaginella moellendorffii | reverse complement strand
CAGGTGAGTGATCGAGCTTGTAATCGTTTTCTTGCAGTGCTGTGATGTCAAACAGCTTAGCTTGTTGTGACTGCCTTGTGTGTGGGAAGCAAACGCGGGAATGAACTTCTTGTCAGTTGCCATAGTTTGCTCTGTTTTGATTCAAGCAGGTTGATCGATGGTTTGTCTTGTCCAGATACTTGCCTGCCAAGTGGGAAGAAAAACTCGTTCTAGATGTCTTCCAGACACACTTCAGGTTCTTGTTTCATTTTCTTGTGGACTTCTTCTGCTCTTCTTGTTTGCGCATTGCAAGAGGCTCTTTGTGTTGAAAAAAACCTTGTTTTGTGTTATTTCGCAGAGACTGCACCATTGGACTTGTGCATGGATTTCTTTCTATCCAGTCCGAAGCTCGCTTATTGAATCTCCTCTTCAAGCCATATGCGATGGTGGAGCTAGGCAACTCGTCGTGGAAGCACTCTGGGAGGGTTAACTGGGAGAATGAAGACCTCCACACAATTACGGGATTGTCAGTGATTCATATGCTTCTTGCAGAAAACCAAGGAGGGCAAAACTGGTCGAAGCCAAGGGTCCGGGAGATTGCTTGTCCGAGCAACAGGTGGCCTGGTTTCTTATTCTCTCGGATGCCAGGCACGCTATGCATGAGCTCCTCGGCCTCCTCCAGCCCTCCAGACTTGGTGAGAACGTCCACAAGGCAATGGTTGAGATAGAATGACTCACTTGTAGCGCTATGCCTCGTGGAACATCGCTCACCTTAAAGGAAGGATTGCGTTCCAAGGAATCTGCTTTAGATTGGAAGATGAATGGCTGAATGTTTCCATTGGAATCTAACGATTGAGAAGATCTTCTTTCAAATAGATGTGATACGAACTCACTTCTGGTTTCTGTTTTTTCTCTTGCAGGCATAGTCATAACTGGTGGCATTTAGAGCTTTGTCATCTAGAGGGTGGTCCAGCTGAGAACGTGCTACGCATATTTGACACCCGTATATGGGGAGACCACGAAAGAGCTGAAAGGGATACATTTGCGGTAAGCTCTCTTAACAGAAAAATCCAACACTAAGTAATCAATAATGTGCAGGTGAGCTTAAACGCGTTGGAATTTTTGCTGTGTCTTCAAGTAAACAGATTTGGAGATCACATCACGAAGCTCTTTGTGGACAAGGTACGTGGGCTGGCGGCGATTTTTGAACTTATATTTTCCTTACTTTTTGTGTTTAGTCCACATGATTTTCTGGTCCTTTGGTCACTGGTTCAAAGCTCTTTATTGCAGAGGCCAAACAATTACTCTCATATTGAATCAACGGTGAGAAATGTTGTCAAAGTGACCTCACTCTGATTCTCATCAGAGCATAAACGATCGGTTCTACAGAGGAGATTCACCAAACGATAGCTCA
>NW_003314445.1:126836-127735 GCF_000143415.4 Selaginella moellendorffii | reverse complement strand
TTATTTTCGACCTGTCAGATTGCTTCAGCATTGTATGAGTATGGTTCTGGCAACGAAAGTGCTATCTCTTCACTCTTGGGATCAAACTTTAGTGCTAGGGAGCTCAAGGTTTGCCTGTGTATTCATTGTCCTTGCTCTGCTCTCCCAGGTGATTGGAGCCTCGAATGAACAGATGAGAGTATTTGGACATCTGTGGGCAATAGCAAGCTCAAATCTGATGGTAGCTTTGTACAGATTGATAATGGAATATTCACTATATAAGTATTATATTTTTAGAGCATATAGCAAATTGGTTACCAACAAGTTTATGTTTACTATCCGTAGACAAGGTAAAGGGCAATTGTTATCATTGCCATAAGGCTAGACATTGAAGGGGTTAACAAATGCTAAAGTGACTATGGTGGAATCTATAAACAATGATATGCAATAATGTGAGTGATAATGTTATTAGGGTTGTATTGCTTCAAGTTAGGTATTCTTTCACGGTCACAAGCCACAAGTTCAATATTATATAGTGGAATTGGCCTACTTGAGATAAAGAGTTGTAAGTTGTGATTGTTGTTGTGAATGAATGGCAACATTATTTGTATGGATTAAACTTCCACTAAAATAGTGAAAAGGTTTAAAAACTACTAAATATTCAACACAGTTAATTATTTATATTAATTCTACATTTATTAGTATAACAATTATTATAGATTCAAACCATAAATCTCTCTAGTATTTCAATCATTAAAAGGACCTTCAAGGACACCTTACTCATTGGCAAAAGTTTTTGTAGGAAATGTCTGTTAAGATCCAATACAAGTATAAAGGCAACAATAAAGTTCCTTTATCCTATGGTGATTTACCATAGGATAACTATAAAATAGAACTGTCTCAACCAAAAACAAGGTTCA
>NW_003314445.1:109146-126526 GCF_000143415.4 Selaginella moellendorffii | reverse complement strand
TTTTCTCTTTGGTTTCTTACTAACAATAGATTTCCAGTGAAGAGGAGTTTTCACACCTTTTCATTTGGCGACCATGGCTTTGAATTTCCCTTTTAGGTTCACAAATTCTTCCATTCTTTCTCCATTCTCTATGTGTAGATAACAAGAACGATCTAGAAATCTACCCATCTTGCCCAAATTCACCCAAATTACGCCCTAATTCGTACATTCACCCAAATTCAACAAGAAAATGCAACTGCCAACATGGATCAACAGCGTCTAAGCGGTTGCTGCCCAACGCAGTAAAGACAGACACTTTCCAGAAGAGATCTTTGAAGAATCTGAAAGCTCTCTCTCAAGATCTCCAAGTCCAATCACTGACGAAGAACACCAACGACCCTCTTTGACAAGAAACTCCAATCTACCAGCACCTTCATCAGCAGACACCCTTAGCAGCTTCATTGGTGAACTCCATCTCCGAGCACAAGACCACCCACTCCAAGCTCGAGACCTCAACCAGCACGCTCGACACAAACCGACACCACTGCCGAAACGAACCCATCTTCCATGCAGTCGTCGACCCGGCAATCCTAGTGCTTCGACACGATTCCAGTTCCTGCGCCCAGTCCCAATATCAAAGCACATCCTCAGAACCTATACCAACGACGAACCCATCACTTTGTTACCCGGTATCGGACAACTTGTCAAGGGACAACTTCACAACGCACCACCGATTTTTCGACAACCCCTCCGACAAAGTCAGCAGCTCAGCACCGAAACAACAGTCCGAACTTGGTTCGAAATCAACACGTTGCTGCAACAATTCTTGCAATCACGCCATCGCCCAATCCGGACTCAAACAACTTGACGACATTATCGAAGAAATCATTCCAGACAAACCCGAATATCTGAAACTCTTCATCGAACTCCATCTCAGCACCAGCAAGTGGAAGACCAATTTGCATACTGCACACTGGACTCAACACAACTCGGCTGAACACAACGCAACTCAACACGTACCACCGTCGATATTTGCATTGAAAAGAAAGAATAAGCTCACAATGACTTTATCGACAATTGACCAGCCAACAGTCTTCTTGAAGTTCTGCCCGAACTGCATGATTGACTCCAGACACGAATCTGACACCAACAACCAGTAGAAGAATGCATGTATCCAAAACCACGAAGAACATCCAGCAAGTCGGAAGAAGACCAACAATGGCTTATCCGACGTTTAGATAGAGATTTGAAGAATTTAGAAATAAAGAGAAAGAAACACCAAGAGAAGTTGAATCAAGTTGTTAGACCCTCCAAGAGAGAGAATTACATCCGACATGAATTATTACCGCGAGCTAACTCCGACAAACCAGTATCGGACATCCGCAAAGAATACGAGGACTACACAACACCACCGGACACACCACCGGCAGCACTCTCAACGACACCCACCAAACTACCCAAACCTGAATCAACACCCTTGACAGCACCCACTGAAGTGCCTGCGCTTGAATCAACACCCTCGACGACACCCACCAAAGTGCCCGAGCCCGACCAAACATTCGAGCAGTCGACACAGACTACGCCCAAGAAACAAAACATTTTTCAAGCAACATACAACCACTTCAAAGGTACATTCACCAACCCCATCTACAGTGTCAACAAACGGCCAAGTTTCCCGCCCAGCTTCACAGACTTCACCAGACCAGCACCATTTTCGCCATACCGACCGATCTTCACAACACCAATATATCCCACATTTGCTTCCAACATCTACCGAAGCCCGCTATCAGCAAGACCTTTCGAACACGCTTTCGACTTCAACGCGCTGATGAGACAACAACTCGACTTCACCAATTACAGTTGCACTCCAATATACCCAGTCAACAGCAGTAAAGACGAACAACCCAAATCGTCCAATAGTCAAGCACTCGACATCAACAACTCACACCGACCTACTGAACAGCTACAATCATCCAACAACAACGAGATCGACGAACCAATTGTCGACGACAACAATCTTCCACAACAACCACAATCACCACACAACTATACAATCGAAGAACTCTTTGACAATTTAGAAGAACAACCAAAAACAACACAACATAACTCCGACAAGTACGTTGACAACAAGTTCGAACACCATCTTCTGAAAATCAACACTGGCAAGCAACCCGACACCGACGATGATGTTGACGACACACCCGAAAACAGTCCCAACACAGAAGGAACAACAAAGAAGAGTCCACTAAACAACAACAACAATTCACCACCTTCCTCTTACACCAACTTTGCCATCGACCCCAACAACCCCTTGCTACAAAAAACCTTAGGACTCCACGGTGATAACCTGACAAAACAACCTCGACAATACCGATGTTACTACCAACAGCAAATGGCAGTCACTACTGCCGTCGCCAATATACCTGTCGGAAGACATGTCTCCTATCCACTATTTCATGGTCTGAAGTCAGAAGATGCCGAGAAACATGTTGAACAGTTCCGAGAAGCAATCCGAATCAACGGCCAGACGACCGAACTTCCATACTACTTCCGATGTACCCTTCAAAAGAGAGCCAACGAATGGGCTCAAATGCTTCCTCAAAATACAAGTTTCGACGACCTCACACTCAAGCTCGTCGACCGATTCAAGTCTTCCCTCACTCAAAGCCAACGACATCACAAGATCCAAAAACTCAAGCAGAAGTCAGGTCAATCCATCGACGACTACACTCAAACCTTCACTCGACATGCTAGCAAATGCGGCAACAGTGCCACCGAAACATTACTTTACCAATGGTACATGCAAGGACTCCGACGATCCCTCCGAGAAGCGGCAACACACATCAACGTTGCCACTTACCTCAAACTCGCAAGAGCCCTTCAAGATGTTCATGCATGACAAATGACAGCACAAGTAGATGACACAGATAACTCAGATTCTGATAGCAGTTCTGCTGACGACTCCGACGATGAACTTGGAGAGAGCACCAAGTCAAAACTTCAGAAACTCAGGAAAACAATCGACAAGCTCAAGGGAAAAGCCAAGGCCGACATAAAAAAATTTGGAATTTGGTGGTGCCGATCTGGAATTTGGTGTACTAAATGCAAGAACAAAGGACATTCGGCAAGTGACTGTAAGCTCCAAATCTCCAAATGCCAGATCTGTGCCAAAGAAGGTCATGACGCCAAGACTTGTAGATTTTGAAATTCTCCAGAAGTTTGACAAGTCTCGAACTATCCCCGACAGCAGTTTCGACAACCATATCCAAATCAATACTTTGACAATTATCAAACACCACCTCCGAAAAACTGGAGACTGCTGAGAAACAACTTCCAACACCAAAGTCGACAATGGACTGATCAACCTCGCTACAACAACTACAACAATTACAACAATGACTACAACACCAACTACAACGATCAACAACACCTGCCAAACTGGAACTACCCAGCAAACCAAGACAACTACAACCAAGGATACCAATAATACCCAAGATACCAAAACCGAAGATACCAAGGCCAAGGTTATCAAGACCACAGCTACCAAGGTAACTATAACAACCGACCATGGCAACCTCGACTTCAAAACCAAGGCGGTCCACCGCCTCCTCGACAACAAGATCAGAACCAGCAGCAACCACCAACAACAAGGATGGTCGAGACCGACGAACTACCTTATGCCGACAATGATGACTCAGATCCTCAAGTCATGGCAGTACAAACCCGAGCACAAATTTGAGCAGAAAAACAACAACAACTGGACAGAGATTTCAGAGATAGTAAAGAGAAAGGCCCTGAGATCCCGACAAAACTCCAGGAATGGAAAAAGAAGCAGAAGTTAGCCGCCAAGATACAATGGCAACTCACTCTACAACCACCCGAATTAGTGATTTAGACTCCGACAATGAAGCTCAACCATCACCAGCTCGACAACAATGCCAAGACTCAATACCAGAAAACCGACAGACAAATCGTCCAACATCGACACCGACACCAGAACACAATTTGGCAAACTTCGACAAAATCCAAGCAGTAGCAGAGAGTATCCTCAACCAAAATATTCAAATCACCATCGGCCAACTGCTGAAGATTGCACCCTACCTCACCAAACAACTCACCGATCTAACATCTGCACTGACCAACACTTTGACAGACTTGCCCACACTCAACTCGACACAGACAGCTGTTGACACATTTCGAACCGAGATTCAACCAGGCGATTGTGACAATGATGTTCCGACAATCGACCTACGACTCGACAAACACCTTGTTCGAGGAGCCATAATTGACGGCGGCTCCAATGTTAATATTATTGAAGAAAGTCTTGTTCAACAACTCAACATCGGCCCAGTCCACCCAGCACCTTTCAATGTCCAAATGGCTGACCACCGATCTGTTCAACCCAAAGGCATCATCCGAAAAGTCAAAACCACCATTCAAGGCGTCGAAATACCAGTCAACTATGTCGTCCTCAAACTACCGGAGCAGACCAACAAATACTCGATTCTCCTCAGTTGACCTTGGCTCCGAACTGCCCAAGTTTATCAAGATTGGCCCAATGACAATCTTATCCTTCGCGGACCAGATGGACCGACCACTGTGTCGACAAAAGCGACCAAATCGCTGTCCAGCCACAACCGACCTATTGACTTGGAAGAATATAATCTCAAAGATGGCCTCGACGACTATGAAGAACAACAAATTCTCAAAGCCTACCCCGATCTTGAACCTTTGGCCGAGATCGACCTGTTTCGAATTGTCGCAGACTTCCAACGAGAACGACCCCCGATTACATCAGCACTGAAAAATCCAGTCACTCAAGATACAAAACTCGAAGCGCCACTGGCATTCACAGTCGACAACCACAACAAAGTTGCCTACATTCCGTCCATTCCAGCCGACCAAAAACTCGAAAAAGTCAGCCTTGCCGACGACGGCAATGAACACTACATTGTACTCGCCACCGACATCTCGGCAAGTTTTCGAGACAAAGGCATCAATCTTCTCCGAAAGAAGAAACACTTGTTCGCTTGGAGTTATCGAGACCTTAAGGGAGTTTCGCCAAAACTCAGCCTTCACACCATCACCCTTCTTCCAGACTCAAAACCAAGAAGACAAGCAGCCTACTGGATGAATCCGAATCTGATGGAACAAGTAAAGAAAGAACTTGACAAGCTTCTCCAAATTGAGTACATCTACCTGATTTAGAATCCGATATGGCTTTCACCACTGGTAGTTATGCCGAAGAAAAACAGCAAACTTCGAATCTGCGTTAATTATAAACAGCTCAACGACGCCACCGAAAAAGATGTCTTCCCGATACCATTTACCGACGAAGTTCTTGACGCAGTCGCCGGACACGAGATGTACTCCTTCCTCGATGGTTTCTCCGGCTACAACCAAATTCACATTGCCGAAGAAGATCAGCACAAGACAGCATTCATCAGTCCATGGGGAGCCTATGCTTACCGACAAATGCCTTTTGGACTCTACAATGCCCCATTCACCTTCCAAAGGCTTGTCACCAACACTTTTCGAGACTACCTCACCGACTTCATGAGAGTCTTCATGGACGACTTCAGCATTTTCAGCTTAGAAGATCGACATTTTGAATGGCCTGGAGAAATGCCTCAACAAGTGCAAGGAGAACAACATAGCACTCAACCCCAACAAATGCGCTTTCTTTGTTAGATCTGGAGTACTTCTCGGCCACATTGTCTGCAAAGACGGCATTCTCATCGACAAGGACAAAGTTGATGTCATCTCGAAACTCAAACCGCCTAAGAATCAGAAAGAACTTTGGCGCTTCCTCGTCAAAGTTGGATATCACCGACGATTCATCCACAAGTATGCTCACATTGCCAAACCACTCAACGATGGACTGAAATGGACATGGATGTTCGAACAGCAACAAGTATTTAACAATCTCTGACTCAAACTAACAACATGTAGCGCACGTGGTTTTTACCCTTTATCCTATGGTGATTTACCATAGGATAACACCACGAAGTGGAACCTAAACCCTCTTTGTGCCACGTGTCACATACCACGTGTCCATGCCACGTGTCCATAGGAACTTGAGGTTCAGGGCCTTGGGCCACTGAACGAAGGAACAATGCCAAACTCCCAAGCACGAAGCCAAGGAGTGATGGAACCGAACCACGGAGCAACTCCTGAGCATAAAGCCCAAGGAGGAGCCCAGAGCAACTTGGAACAGTCCTAGAGTAACCAGCATCCCAATGCCAGGACCAACATGCAAAACAGAGCCAAACGGAGTCTGGCGCTATTTCGGCATATCGGTGGCCTAACGCGAGGACATGGGTACTCCACCAGCTAGCATGGTGTGGAACTTGGGCTTAGACCCAAGCCAGACGTAGAACAAGGACAAGCACGCAAGCGGGAGCTAGACTATGCCTCAGGTTGGTCGGCCATGCCCAACTTACCCACTATCCCTACTATACATTTGGAACCCCCCATAGCCCCCCCCCCCCCCCCCCCCCCCCTTGAGGAACACACGCTTTGGGCTTTCACCCCAAGCCTCCCTTAGTATTAGGAGTTAGTCTCAAGGACAAACTCGAAACTTACTAAATATGGAATGTCCTTAGATTGTGAATTTGGACACGGGACAAACACCATTGTGTTCAGGTCAATCTCTACATTCCGTAGATATGCCAAATGAGCAAATCTAGACACTTTCCATAAATAGTATTTGGGACCGAAATGAGACTAACACAAAAGACATGATAGCGAGGGTGTTTGGCAGACATGGTAAACTATCATCTAGCGATATTGAGGGACAAACTCAATATCGCGGGGGTTCTCAACACTAGCAAGTGCAAGCCAACATCATGAGTTTCTCATCACCGTGTCAAGTCTGCTTGACTAAATGACAACTTAGGATTTCCTTCCTTAGTGTCCTTCCGGTCTAAGTGCACATGTGATGACCAGTTTCTCAACTAGCTTAGGTGGAGACTAATAACAGGTCCAGCAATACCGACCTCCTGCCATCGTGGCAGTAAGGTAAGAGTGTCCGTAAGGACTGGCCGACAAGTAACTTTCGATACCTAAAGTCACATTCGCGACACTCTCCCCCCCTAGGGAAGATCGACGTCCTCGTTGATGCATACTCGAGTCTAGAATACCGCCAAGGAAACAACTCCAAAAAAAAAGTTCACGGTACTCACACTATGTGAGAAATGCACCAACTTAAATGAGTTAAAGGGGCAACCTCTTTGTCTAACGCGGATGCGCTACCAGCTCAGACACCTTCCGGCCGTCGCTGACAAGGAAATGACCAACGGAGTCAGCCACCCTTGCTGCTCTGGGAGTCACCTAGCTTACAAAAGTGTGATATGCCCCTACCCGCAGGAACATAGAGAGAGAAGCCAGAGGCCCCAACCCTCATAAGCAAAGAAACCAAACCCGTCGGTAAGGTTTAGATAGACTACTGTAAACAGGCAGTGAGAGTTGTTTACACGGTCACGCCCTTGCAACGGAATAAGGAACATCGACAAAGAGGTGGGTTATGTGACCAGTCGACAGTAGCTACCCCATGACTAAAGATTTCAACATGCACACGAAGTGCCGAAGCCAGTCTGCCTATTACTGGCCCAAACGTCAAAGATCAATATTAGACTATATCAAAGTCATAGACAATGATATCGTAGAGATTTAATTATTAGTGAATAAAGCTTAGATTAGAACACAAAAGTATTCCAAGTAAGTTATCATCCGATAAACCAGTAGTTGATTATAGGAACCACCAAGATCACTAATGTTGGAAAACATAGGATTCACCATCCAACAAAATTCAATAGCAAGTATAGCACCAAGGAAACTCAATGATGAAACTTAACTACCGAAGATTGTAGACAGTATGCTAAACAACTTACGAAAGATAACTCAAAGAACACTAAGTATCATTAACTAATAAGCACAATGCTCGCAAATGTATCACCCGAAGGCCATAACATCCGAATCTTATGAGAACTAACTCGAGCAATAATCAACAGAACAAAATGAATGTTGCAAAGCAAACAAACACTTGTTCATATTAACCATTGCACTAGCCAATCTGAATAGATCCCAACCAACAATACCAAAGAACTCAAGTTGCCTAAGCAAGTGTTAGCAACAGCCTACGGACATCTCAAACCCAAGAGACCAATCCAGAGCAAACCACAAAGAACATGTGGTATTGCAAAAAGCCAAAAGCCATCAAAGAGAAAAACCAACTATCATGAAAGATCGTCAATCATCCCATCAATGTAGTGATGTATAATCATTGTTGAAGAAAGAATCTACCATCCCAAAGAATAGCAAATAATTCCAAATCAACAATAATCAAGCAAAACTTGTGATAAGGACAATCAACTACCCTAGATGATAGTCAATCATCACCAATGATTGCTAGATGCAAAAGCTAACTTCAACATCGAAGCTAATGAGCCAAAATGCCTTCCCCAACAACTTCTAACAAATGGAACAATGAGCATAAAACTCAAAGAACCAAAGCTCGAAGAAGCCTATACCCAAGTTTTGCCTAATAATGATCACAAGTCTTATAAAAGCTAACTTCAATGTGAAAGAAGAAATCGTGATGCAACTCACAATATCTTCCTCAACACATCCATAAGCTAAACTTCATAATGCCAAAGCTAATGAAGAGCATATTTGCATCAATTCAAAATCTAAGTATAACAAAGCTATGCTCAACAAGTGATCATCAAATGATCCTCCATGAATCCATCTATAGCAAAACATAACTCACTTCATAACAAGCCCAAAAAGAATCATCAATGATCGCTATATCCTAAACTCAAATCTAACAAGGACTCAACATTCTAATATCGATCACTAACTCTTCCTCTCGTAGAGTTAGCATAGTCCACGACTAAATCACATTTTAAGGAAAAGCTAAAGCTCAACCCTTTACTAAATAATCTCGTCTAGAACACAACTAACTCAACTTGCCACTCAGTTCGTTTGAACGTTAACACAGTTGCTAACTAGTAAATGCACGAATGCCAACAACACAAAGCTATAGCCAAATCATCAACATTATATTCATCAAGACTAATGAAACTCAATATCAATCCTTAGAAGGATAGCTCATTTCACTCAGATCTCAATATCAATAATGTCAATGACAAAGCATCACTTCAATGCCATCAACACTAGGACAAAACTAGTAGAAAACAAGAGTGAATCACCACTCAATCTCTCTAGCAACCAAGCTAACCACAGTCGAAGATACTCAGTTAGTATCCGAGACCAATCCTTCAGCAATACTCAGTTACAGATAACACTTCCTCAAGGAGTGAATCACCACATCCAAGACTCAATGAAATCCAACACTACAGACTAGATGTAACCCAATAATATCAATAGAGGTAGTGTCGACATGTCAACATGGAAAAACCATGTAAGTCTAACAACACGATCCTCCGCAACATCATCCGGTAAAGCAAGCTCATCACTGCTAAATCATTATCGAGCGAAGAAAGTATCAACAGTCTTTTGACAAAGTCTACCAGTAATCACTAGTTGCAAAGCAACTAACAATCACCCTTCAACTTGCCTTCACAAGACCCGAACACTAACTCATGTCATCAAGTTACATACTTATCCAACATGAACACAATACCCCAGGGACGAGATAAAAGTTCATAGACAAGCATAAACTAAATGACCACTCGAATCCAACTCAACCGCAATAAGCTCACTAATGCATTTAGTCAATAGCTCTGAGCATGCCTTGAAGAGGCTAGCTATGTGATTAACATTCAGTCGAAACTAAAGTGAAGACCATGAGATGGACTCATATCAGTACACAACCTCCTCATAGACAAAGCTATAGTACAGATACCAACATCTTAACCCTAAACAACCAAGTTGGACATCACCATCTTCAGCCAAGGCACAGTGCTACCAAGACTAAGTCAAGATCAGTGAGAGCTCACTACTCTCATAGAGTCTAACGAAATGCAAGATGCAAACTGCCACCAAGCACAATGCTACAAAAGAAAAGCACAAAGGTCACCTTTCTTAGAAAAGCACAACGGCCACTTTCCTACATCAACTCCAGACTCTATCCAACCCAATTGCTTTAGCCCCAAAAGTCAACATCCCTTTCGGGCCGCATTATACAAACTACCTACTAAGATCTAAGCCAATCGAAGTCAACTCCAACCTCTTCACTAGTTTGTATTGGCTTACGAAAACGGAATGGTTTTCGGTAAAGTGACTAACAGATCAGCCATTGGAGAAGTCTTAGAAAATTTGTGGAAAATTTCCCATCCTAGAGAAAGAATGACTCTCAGTCCAGGATTGCAAACTTTCAAGACTCAACTAACTTCCTCCTACCTACAACTTCACATAGGTTCACCTCAACATAAATTCTCATGATCCATCAATATGCTTAAGCATTGAACATCTTTTTGCCCATATTTCCGATATCCAACTCCGACATCCGCAAAATGCAAAATGAACATCCAAGGCTTGATCACAAAGACCACATCTTCGGATATCCATATTGCACTAACACTCTTCTTCAATCACCTTCAAGATCTAATGTGAAGCCAAAACACTAACAAGAAAAATGACATGGAAAAATCAAGGTCCAAGGAAAATTCCTCATCACTTGAAATAATAATGCCACTTCCACTAACACAAGTGCTAGTGATGTCAATGCCCCAACTACACATTTTCTCCATCCAGCAATCTACTCCAAGTGCTAACGGATCAACCGACAAGCTATAGCAAATGAATGCTACAACCCTTTCCAACACTTAACAGGAAAACTCAAGGAAACAAGGTACCAACTTAAGCTTAGCATAATAGACCACTATAGAGAATCCAGTCAAAGCTACTACAATGCTACTACGTGCAAGTAGACTAGCTTCTTCATCAACCACTTTGGGGGTTGATCATCGTTTATCCAAGCAACTTCGTAAACACATTGTTTACTATCACATGGATATGATATATAATCACAATGACTTGATCATCAATCAAGCAACACTATGAGCAATACCTATGTCACTACTGCAAAGGTTTATATGAATATCAAGTGCCAACTCAATTCGAAAAAATGTAACAAAAATGCCACATCCCATCAATAAAGATTTACAACACTTAACACCACTAACTTTTGTTCACAACACAGACAAGCTCATACCACTCTCTTTCTGACCAAACTCAAAACTAATCCAACACCAAGCTACTCAAGGAGCAATAGCAAGGTTCCCTGGAAAAGAATTGAGCATTGCAACCCAAGTCTTTCATTAGCAAGCTTAGACAAAATGGTTTAGCATTTCACCACTATCCATCCCACAACTCACTATTTGTAAGACTATCATTTCCAACACGCATCAAGATAGGGACTCTTGATTACATAATGTGAACACAAGCAATGAGTTAACACCTCGTTGCAGATCATCTCTCCAAGAAGAGAAAATGATTTACGTATTTGATCCTTCGTCCCCGATGACTCTCTTTTCGGTCTTATCTTTGACCAAACCTCAAGTTTGCTTTCGCACTGCCTTCAGTTCAATCGAAGAAAAGTTTATGAGAAAGCACAACCATGACTACTTGAACCAATAGACTAATCCCTATAGTCTTAATTGATCCAATTATAATCATGCCTAGGAAGGATCCACTAGTGCCGTGCTAAACAGCTACGGACCAGCCTATTTGCCACTCATAGCAAACTCACTTTCACCCATGATACATGGAACAACTCATGGAACCACCGATAGGCTAACATTAATCCTGCCAACTCAAAGTGTAACCTTGAGTTGCTAATGTGCCTCACTCACGAGCTCAAGCTTAAACTCGTGCTACCGGAACAACTCAAATCCATCCTATGAGCCCAAGAGCAAGCTCACATACTATGGTACAAAAAGGTAACCAAATCCATACCCAAGGAACGATTGCGAAGTCTTTGCATCCAAACGTGTACCCACTCGGATCATCTTTTTCATCTCTGCGTATGCAACGAGACTAGTTGCCCAATCTCATTGAATAGTACTCACTGAGACTCATCCTCTAATACCAAACGTAGTGCACGTGGTTTTTACCCTTTATCCTATGGTGATTTACCATAGGATAACACCACGAAGCGGAACCTAAACCCTCTTTGTGCCACGTGACAGATGCCACGTGTCACATACCACATGTCCATGCCACGTGTCCATAGGAACCTGAGGTTCAGGGCCTTGGGCCACTGAACGAAGGAATAGTGCCAAACTCCCAAGCACGAAGCCAAGGAGTGAACCGAATCACAGAGCAACTCCCGAGCATAAAGCCCAAGGAGCAAAAGGACAAGAGCCCGGAGCAACTTGGAACAGTCCTAGAGTAACCAACATCCCAATGCCAGGACCAACACGTAAAACGGAGCCAAACGGAGTCTGGTGCTATTTTGGTATACTGGTGGCCTAACGCAAGGACATGGGTACTCCACCAACTAGCATGGTGTGGAACTTGGGCTTAGACCCAAGCCAGACGTAGAACAAGGACAGGCACGCAAGCGGGAGTTAGACTATGCCTTAGGTTAGTCGGCCATGCCCGATCTACCCACTATCCCTACTATACATTTGGAACCCCCCCTAGCCCCCCCCCCCCCCCCTTGAGGAACACACGCTTTGGGCTTTCACCCCAAGCCTCCCTTAGTATTAGGAGTTAGTCTCAAGGACAAACTCGAAACTTACTAAATATGGAATGTCCTTAGATTGCAAATTTGGACACGGGATGAACACCATTGTGTTCAGGTCAATCTCTATATTCCGTAGATATGCCAAATGAGAAAATCTGGACACTTTCCATAAATAGCATTTGGGACCGAAATGAGACTAACACAAAGGGCATGATAGCGAGGGTGTTTGGCAGACACGGTAAACTATCATCTAGTGATATTGAGGGACCAAGCTCAATATTGCAAGGGTTCCCAACACTAGCAAGTGCAAGCCAACATCATGAGTTTCTCATCACCGTGTTAAGTTTGCTTGACTAAATGACAACTTAGGATTTCCTTCCTTAGTGTCCTTCCGGTCTAAGTGCACATGTGATGACCAGTTTCTCAACTAGCTTAGGTGGAGACTAATAACAGGTCCAGCAATACCGACCTCCTGCCATCGTGGCAGTAAGGTAAGAGTGTCCGTAAGGACTGGCCGACAAGTAACTTTCGATACCTGAAGTCACATTCGCAACACAACAGCACCAATCCTTGCCAAACCCCACTGGACACAAGAGTTCCACATTCATGTTGACACTTCTGACGTCGCCACTGGTGCAATTCTCAGCCAAACTCAACACAACAACCGAGATCAACCAATCTACTACGCCAGCTGACTACTCAACCCAGCTGAATGAAATTACACCACCACCGAGAAAGAAGCTCTTGGTATGATCTACTCACTTCAGAAGTTCCGACACTACATACTGTCAACAAAAGTCGTCCTTTTCATCGACCACAAGGCACTCCTTTACCTCATCAACAAGCCGATACTATCTGGTCGAATATCAAGATGGTTCCTTTTACTACAAGAATACAACTTCAAGATCGTCCACAAACCTGGCAAAAATCACGAGCAAGCAGACTATCTCAGCCGGATCACCACCAGTGACAAACCCGAAAGACTTACCGACAACTTACCCGACTCAAACCTATTCCGAGTTTCAATACCAGCAACCTGGCTCGATGACGTCTTCAGTTACCTGAACTCAGCAAAAGTTCCAGATCAGTACACTACGTCCGACCAAAAGAAGACTTTTGTTGCTAAAACCCGACAATACTCAATCATTGGAGGTACTCTCTACAAACTCGGAATTGACAACATTCTTCACCGATGCATCAAGCAGCCAAACACAACTCAAATCATCAAGGAAGCTCATGATGGACCTTCCGGTGGACACTTTGCCGCTGACACCACCACTCGGAAGATTCTTCAAGCCAGCCTCTGGTGGCCAACACTCTGGCATGACACTGAAGAATTTTGCAAATGCTGCGACACATGTCAACAACACCGATTACCACAGAAAACTCAGACTCAACAACTCAACCCAACATTTCCAATGGCACCATTTTAGAAATGGGGACTCGACTTTGTCGGACCCCAAGTCAGCACCCATCGACAAAATCAGTACATCATCGTCGCCACTGATTACACTACCAAGTGGGCCGAAGAAATACCTCTCTGACATGCCACAGCGAAAGCAACAGCAACCTTCATCTATGAAAATATCATCACTCGTTTCGGCACACCACTTGAACTCGTCACTGACAGAGGCACCCATTTCATCAACGAAACAATTGAATATCTCGCCACCAAGTTCAAAATCCGACACAAAATGTCGACACCATACTATCCTCAAGGCAATGGTCAAGCAGAAGCAACAAACAAAACACTGAAGACCATCCTCAAAAAAGTCATCAATGATTCCGGCAAAGACTGGGATGACAAACTTCTTGACATACTTTGGGCCTATCGAACTGTGTATAAAGTCACCACCGACATGATGCCATTCAAACTTGCCTTTGGAACAGAAGCCATCACGCCAATCGAATTCATCGTCCCAAGCATGCGAGTCACCGTCAAGTATAATCTCGACACCCAACATGCAGTTTGAGAAAGGCTTCAGCAACTTGAACATCTCGACAAACTCCGACTCAATGCCCTCTGGACACTTCACACCATCCAAAAACAGAGAAAAGCTTGGCACGACCGACAAGCATCTCGGCATAACATTCCCAAATACAGCGTCGACGATCATGTTCTCTGGCATTGAGGACCCATTAGCAAACTTGGCTGAAAACTCCACACCAACTGGCAAGGACCTTTCAAAATCATTGAACTATACCCCAACGGCACCGCCAAAGTCAGCACACTCACTGAAGACTTCACTGAGATCGTCAACCTCAACAAGCTTCGACCATATCACGTCAACATGTTCAGCATCAGCACGTCAGCAAATTTCCGACCCAAACCAACAAACACCCCAAAACCAACAATCGACAATAACCCTGGCAGACAAACTTTAACTCAAATCAGTTCGACACAACTCAACTCGACGCAACACGAACTCATCCATCAACTTCAGCAACAAACAGCAGCAAAAATCTCTAAGTCCCAAGTACTGTTGGATCAACACCACCTGAGCAAATATCAACAGTTGAACTTGAGTTAGCTTCATCACCAATATCCACCATTGATTTGCAATCAAGCCAAATCAAACCACATCAATTCCGTCAACAAATCTCTACCGTTCATCACCAGCAATCGAGCGCCGCACGATCAGCCAACCAGTTACAGGTTTCAAGAACCCTAACGGGGTGAGCACTTTGATCGCAGAAAATGAAGAGAAAGATGCCAGCTCATCCACCCCGGCACCTCAGATACGTCATACACCATATTCCTAGGCTTCCCAGCAACGACACAACCACATGGATCAAGGACCATGGATTCGAGCTCCTCCACAAGGCCATTTCAACACACCCAGACCAAAAACTGGCGAGAAAGCTGGCTGCCTCCTTCAACCCCAAGAACAGCACCATAACTGACGGCACCAACGAGATCACCCTCAGCACAGCAAGAATCACCTCCGTTTTCAAAATCTCCAACAAGGGATTGATCAAATTTTCAGGAGAAGTTCCACAGCAAATCATCAAAGCCAATCAAGAAATTACCGGTGAGCTCACATGGGAGGATATCGAGGAGCAGCATATGGATCACCTCAAAGCCCTCCTCCTCTACTACGAACTTCACCCAACAGATTGCACCATCGGCAAGCGCACAGCAGAAGTCTATGGAGCTCTACTCAACGGCAAACGTGTGAATGTGGCTCATCATCTCCACGAGCTCCTTCTCAAGCTTCTCGACCACGCCATCCTCACCACACTCAACCAGAAGACCATGCAGACAGTAATCTTCCCAATGCTGATCGCTCTACACCAAGCTCTTCCCAACAAACAACCGTGGACAACCCAAACGAAATCCACAGAACAAAGTGACAGCTCCGAAGAACACTCAGAATCAGAAGCAGCAACTCCCAACAAGAAACCGAAGCCAGCATCTCAACAATCAGGCTCAACTCACTCCAACAACACCAGCTCGAGCAACAAACACTCCCACGATTAAACTCCACTTCGCCGCCGCCTCACACACAAAACACCAACGAATCCAGCTCCAAAACCGCTGATCCAAGAGCACCTCGTCATCAGCGACAATAAAGACAACTCACACCAGTTTCCACACTCACCCCAGAGCCCAAATCCACTCGAATCAGCCCCAAAACCGACAACTTCTCACAAACACATCAACATCGCCAAAGCAAAACATCAGCTGCTCGCCCAGAACTCAGTTTCTCCACCAGCTAAGAACAACATTCTCACTGCCCCAACCTCCTCAACACGTTCCACAAAAGAAAACATCAACTACCTTCGCCAATCACTTGCAGAACATGGAACCATGCCTACTCCAGCAAATGCCACGACCAGCATTATCTGCCCCTTCAACAAAATTCCAAGAGAAAAATTTGCCAACAGATACATTAATTTGAGCGCCACATCTAGGCCGTTCATCCAGCATCAAACCGAAAAGCTCCTCTCCACCCACCTCAAAGAATCCAGCCCAACCACGTCACCCACATCCAATGAAGCAGATTAAGCCTCCAGCAACTTCAACTCCTAGCAAGAACACAGCGAACCCTAGCGAGATACACCAGGATCACGGAGTAGGAGTAGGAGCAGCAGCCATGCCTCAGCCACAGAGCCAGGTATGCCGTGATTACGATGAGATCAGGAAGGAATACAAGGATAAACTCCGCAACCCAAGCTACTGCACCCGCAAGTTGTTCGAAGCCCTCGATCAACACATGTACCGCGAGCAAGCGAACCACTTCCCAACACCAGCTGACATTGCACAGCATCTTCTCAAGCAAGATTCCTTCATATACACCTGGGGAGTAGTCAAGAAGGAGTTTTACAAGCCTTTAAACCACCAACTAGAACTCAGCTCGAGGAGATGAAGCAAATCCGCACTGACCTCCGGGACATTAGGAAGATCATCTCCAAACAGCCATCAACCCCATCAGCAGCTCATGAATTCACCTACAAATTCAAATATGAAGAGTTCAACACCCGCTACCGGAAGCTCGAGGATGATCATACCGCCCTCTTGGCTGAGGTAGCCGACCTCCAGGAAGATGGGACAGATCCACCAGACAGTGTCCCCAACCACGAGCTTACACTCCCACAGCAAAAACGTCGCCTCTATCGACTGGAGCAGCAGCAACAACAAGCGATGGAGACTGACTATGTTCGCACGTGTCTAGTTCTGTCAGGGGAGCAGAGTGTCTCAACCAAAAACAAGGTTCAGGGGACTCCGACCTTGAACCTAGGGTT
>NW_003314445.1:106596-108708 GCF_000143415.4 Selaginella moellendorffii | reverse complement strand
ATGGCTCTCACAACATATAGAACAACCTCAACTGTTACATTCTTAGAGCTTCTATGCTCCAACAAGTAGGAATTGAGAAGGTCATTAGTACTTATGACAACCACATATAGAGCAGTCTTTAGATGATGATAATAAGGAACTAGCTTTTGCGTCCCTACAGAGGAAACTACACTAACCTTTGCAAAGTCTGAGAAGAATCATTACCTTTACCATGTCCGCTGTCGTAAGCATCCTGCTTGAACCTTAGAAACTGGTCAATCTGAACCGAAAGGTACAGTGGGACTTCGAGGCTGGTGTTCAAAGCAGTCACTCCAGAGACCGCAAAATTCACCCCATTGGCATAATTCGAGTTAATACTTTGCAAAATGGGATCAATTGTTGGGCGAGCAGAATGTCGACTTGATGTCGCTGATCATGCAGAAACGATGTGATCGTTGTCTTAAAACTCGAAGATGATCTCCAAATAAGTCTCTTTATTGCCACACCTTGGTATACATGCTCTATCCCCCTTCCTCGCTAAGTCTTCTTGTCCTTCATGTTCTAGCAGGGAAACTTGACCAAGGAACAGCTTTAGGGAGGTTGAACTAATTAGTTGATTAATAATTACTTTTAAAAACAGATACGGTTCTGTGTGTGTGTCTCACTGCCCTTGCCACACTCCTGACCTCCATTGATGGCTCGAATTGTAGCTCCAAATCCTTGGTTCTATGTGTGGCAATTCGAATTTTGCATCCAAAACCACACTGATGACCTCCACGAAAGGATGCCATTCTGAGCAACCTGGTCTAGATTTTGGAGGAGGTTCATGTTGAAAGCCTTTCCAGCAGCATCGTAATTGTAATTCCTGCATATATATACTCTTTAAATTTTGAATATAACATTTCCAGCTTACCAGGTGAGCTGCAAAGACCCTCTTCTGTAGTATGAGATTAATGGATAAATGCTATGTGAGTTTACTGTCGGGGAGTCTTGATGTTCAAAAGAGGGAACTGGCTGCCTACTTTGCAAATGTGAAGCAGGAAACTGGAAGTATCATACTGAGACAGTATTTTGCTTAGCTATTTTAAGTCGTTGTTTTAACGACAATCCCGCGCAGGTTAATTTATCACACTCCAGCTTCGAGAGTGGGATGGAACCGATGGTGGCAACAAAGCAAGTACTTAGAGTTTCCATTTAAAACGAACGAGAAGAAGGGTTTAGGTCTGACCTCTCTCCCTCACATGTCTCATGTGGTAATATCAGCAATGCCTTTTACATAACAAAATTGTTTAGATATCCATCATCTTACCCACTTTCTAAGTAGACTGATAGGCAAGATATTATTATCGGCTTTATTATACATGACTTTTCAGCATTCTCCTCTAGTAATTCTTGCTACTGTAAAGATTGCTAGAAGCTAATCCAAGGTCTCTAATTTTGCTTTTGGGCCGTATTATCTGCACTAAAATAAGCTAATATCATACTGAGACAGTATTTTGCTTAGCTATTTCAAGTCGTTGTTTTAACGACAATCCCCCCCACAGGTTAATTTATCACACTGGATACCTCGATCAGCTTCAAGAGTGGGATAGAACCGATGGTAGCAACAAAGCAAGTACTTAGAATTTCTGTTTAAAATGAACATGCAGTAATATCAGCAATGCTTTTTAGATACCAAATTTTTTTAGATATCCATCATCTTACAACTTTACCCATTTTGTAAGTAGACTGATAGGCAAGATATTATTATCGGCTTTATTATAGACTTTTCAGCATTCTCCTCTAGTAATTCTTGCTACTGTAAAGATTAAAATCATCAACGACCAATTTCCAGATTTATTATTTGTTTTTATTCAGTAGTTAATTACTTATTCATTACTTTTAAAAACATTTGTTTAAGCACAGCCAAGGTTCCCACCTGGTGAAACACCCAACTGTGAGCAAAAGTCCTTGTAATAATTGATGCGGTTCTGTGCGGGTTGTGTCTCACTGCCCTTGCCACACTCCGGTCCTCCATTGATGGCTCGGATTGTAGCTCCAAATCCTTGGTTCTGCGTTATTGCGGTGTGGCAATTCGAATTTTGCATCCAAAACCACACTGATGACCTCCATGAAAGGACGCCATTCTGAGCA
>NW_003314445.1:104363-106202 GCF_000143415.4 Selaginella moellendorffii | reverse complement strand
TTTGTTGCCGCAATGAAATCGTTGTATGTGTAGAAAGGATTCGCGATGTTGGATGGGAAGAACTTCCTAAACACAGACACAGTTATAATACTAGAGGGAGATGCCAGTGTAGAGAACGGAGAAAATCCTAGGAGGCATAGCATAAACATTATCATGACTAATGCCATGGTACTTAAATGGATAGTATGAGAACTCGTGGTTCTGCAATGGAATTTTGGGGCTGTTTTTATAGCCTTGAGGAGTGGGATTGCGATTTATATTGACTTCATAGTCTTGAAGTGCCGTGTACATATTAACTTCTCCCCTTGGTCGAAGCACGCTAAGAAGATCTCTTTGAGTTTGCTTGTAATACAGGTGACCAAACTTTGAAGGCATCTATTTTATAATTCAATCATGTGCACTTAATATCATAAGCTTTTGCCCTAGTGAATTCAAAGGAATGGAGGGAAATATTTTATTTGGCTAGGGTTTAGGTCTGCGAAGAGGAAGCGTCCTACACACAATCTCAGCAATGCTCCGGGGCCGTGAGAGCTTGATTCGGCTTGTTGGGAAGCGGCAGCGCAATGTGTCACTCCCGGCTCGGGTGAGTGATCGAGCTTCTATTTCTTGGGTGGATCTGTGATCGTTTTCCTGCAGGAAGTGTTGGAGTGCGGTGATGTTTCGCTGGAAATAAAAGGAGGCCTGAGCTTAGCTTGTTGTGACTGGGTGGAATGCCCTGTGTGTGGGAAGCAAATACGCGGGAATGAACTTCTCGTCAACTGCCATCTTGGTTTGGATTTTGCTCTGTTTTGATTCAAGCACGCTGATCGATGGTGTCTCTTGTCCAGATACTTGCCTGCAAAGTGGGAAGAAAAAGAAGAACAGTGTCCAGCATACACTCTTTCACTTCAACTTTTCGAAAAAGATAGAGTACGAGGAAAGCGGAAACTGCGTACTAGAAATCCAGCAGTCTCCTCCGCTCGAGACTGGGGTCGACTGTAACACGGCGGCAGGGTCTCCGAAACCGGAAGTTTCTTCTACTCTTGAATGCTTTGAGGAGCCCGACGTGGCCAACAGCGTCCTTCTGGCAGAGCTCAACAGTGAAACTAGAGATCTTTACAATGGCTGCCTGGAGGCAAGGATTGCTGGCCGCAAGTACCACAGAGACGTCGAGTGCCAAGCTGGGATGCGAGTTCACCTGGTAAGGGAACCAGAAAATCCCATGGATACATACGCTGTGAAGGTAAACTTGAGTGAATGGACGTGTTTCATGGCTGACAACAACATTGCGCCAGGTGCTTACAGCGGATGGGCTTTCGCTGGGACATATTCCAAAAGAGCATTCGCGTTATTTTTCTCCTCTCATGGACAAAGGCGTGGTAGACGTTCAGGTAACTAATCTCTGGGGCGTTTTTCAATTGTTCACAAAGCTTTCAGGGATATGTCTCCGAGAGTACATCTGAAGCTGCACGCCTCAAGCTTGATTTCCGTGAGATCCAGAGTCGGACTATTGGAAGTCTCTCAGAAGAAAAAGTGCTGGCTGTCAAATGGAGCCGTCTGATGGATGCAGCTGACAAGGGACAAGACCACGGCTGTCGATACCAACAGAATTTTCTCTACATGCTCCAAGTGGTATTGGAACGGGATCTCCATCTCTTTACTCCAGACGAGATCGAACTTCTCGAGGCATTTCGTTCAATCTCGTCTGATGGACAGCGCCTTTTTGTAAGATTGGCTCAACGAAAGGGTAAGCTAAACACCGTCGCACAAACTGTGACTCAAGGGAGACAGTGGTTTTTGCAGGGCCATGGTTCCGTCTTCAGAACATTTTCTATGAAGATATTGGTGACACAAATTCTG
>NW_003314445.1:102890-104263 GCF_000143415.4 Selaginella moellendorffii | reverse complement strand
GTAACAGAGAGACGCTACTTAGTTTTCGACGCGGACGTCAATTCGTCTGAGTTGCTTGAACATCTGACTGTACAAGAGCTCAAAGATTTGGCAGTGAACAGCAAAATCATGGTAGTTACTTCTAAGACTTTCTTCCTTGTTTTCATTTCTGTTCCTGCTTACAGATCAAAAGTGCTACGCTAAGTTTGAAAAAGATTCAGCTTATTACAGCAATTCGAGATGCATTGATTTCGCTGCATTTGTAAGTAGCAAGTGATCATTGGTTTTTTATACAAGCGTGAAATACTTGGCGGCAGTAATCTAACGGCTTTAATTCGTGAAGCAACCGGCCCATGCATTCGAATAGCCGAAACACTTGAAGTTCTACTTTGGCGTTTACAGGTCAGTTGACATCCTCTCCAAAGTGTTACACTGCTGATGCTGAGCAATTTATTTATTTATTTATTTATTTATTCAGAGGCTGTTCTTTCTAAACGGTGAGCAGGAGTTCCATGTTTTTCTTCTTGTGGATATTGGAAGGATCAAGTATCCAAGCTATAGGTGCGCTAGAACAATGCCAGTCTTTGCTTCTCGAGAGGACTTTCTGGCGTATGAGCAGGTCCGTTCCTACTTTGTTATAAAATTTGTCTGACCGTCGAGTTTTCAGGCATTGCAATTGGCTCAGGTGGTTGACATGTCCCTGGAAGCTGGTAATTCTGAGGCTGTAAACTCCTCTTTTCGAAAAGCAAGGACTACACTCGAATTGATCAATGCACACACCGAGATCAAGCATCCATTTTTAGCACGGTTTTCGGCTGCATGGGTGCATGCAACAATCTGTACTGTGGCTGCATCGTTTCTGGAGAAAGAACGCAGGTACGCTCTTTCACCAATGGCGGACAATACTTTTGAACGAAAACTGGCTCTTGACCAGATACGCTGAAGCTGTAAACCTCTTGAAGCAGCTCCTTAGCATGCAGTATTGTCCTGGACGGAGAGGATACTGGACTCTCCGGCTATCTATTGACTTGGAGCACTTACAGCGTTTAGAAGAGAGCCTGCTCGTTGCAGAAAACGGATTAAATGATTTCAACGTCCGAGGAGGGGATCGTGTCGCTTTGCAACGGAGGGTTCTCCGACTAGGAAAACCTCCTAGAAGGTGGAAAGTACCTCCATATGCAGCGCTTTTAAAGAAAAAACACAAGGTGGTACGTACTGTGTCTTCCAGATATTTGGCCTTCAGCTACAACTCTGTTTCTGAAGGTGAGGATTATGGGAAGGCCGCTAAACAATGCCAATGGAATGAAGAGCAGATTTTATGGCTACGATGGGCAACAATGCAGTGTGGAGGACCTGGCACTTCAGTACTATGCCGGAGAAGATGGAGGCGGCTG
>NW_003314445.1:99441-100363 GCF_000143415.4 Selaginella moellendorffii | reverse complement strand
CTCTGTAGGTATCAGAGCTCAGTTTCTGAATTCTTTCTTCTCCTTTTCTTTGTGCCTCACATCATGAGCTGCAGCAAAGTTGGATTGATCTGCTTTCAGGGAGTCACTGCCTTTAATGGGAGGAGAGGGTTCAACACCTGGTCCGAGAAAATGATGCGCGTGCTGCAGATGGAAGAACTATGGGAAATTGACTTCGGTGGAAGGAGAAGTTGTGGATGAAGAGGCAATTCGTGCCTCTGTTGCAGCAGCTCGACAACAGCTTGATCTTGGGGAACAAGCTGCACTGGAAAAGAAGGAATCTCGAGCAAAAGGATTGATTCTTTCTAAGCTTGCAGATGCCCTTATGATGCATTTGCATCATAAGAGTGCTTGTGAGATCTGGGCTCATCTTCACAACAAGTATGTTGTTCTTTCCCTCTCCAAGATCAGCATGGTTGAGATTTGCATTCGTGAGACCCGTTTTCATCCAGGTGAGAACTTTCAAGAGTTCCTCGCCAAGATGCAAGATCTGTGGATGGAGCTTGAAGGCAGTCCAGCGGCATTCAACGAAAGCAAGAAAATTCTGGCGCTTTGCGAGGCCATGCAAGATTCTTCTTTTAGTTCTTTCATCCCTACCATTTGCATGATGTCGCTCAACTTTGAACAAGCTGATCAAACTTTACGCTCGGAGCTGGCTGTGAGAGGTTTGATTGTGGACTTTGATCAGAGGCCTTTCCATGTTTTGATCTCACAGTCTACATCAAATGTTTCTGCATCAAGCAATCAGTCAGGGACTGATTCAGCTCTGTGGGCTGGAAATCATCGAGGCAGAGGAGGCCACGGAAGAGGAGGACGAGGCAGAGGTCGCGGGTTTAGGGGAAATCTACAGCAGCAGCAGAATTCAGGGAATTTGGGTAAAGAAGCAGCAGTTTGAGATTGTTTT
>NW_003314445.1:78306-87259 GCF_000143415.4 Selaginella moellendorffii | reverse complement strand
CCTCGCAGAGCCCTTCAGATGTTCAAGCGTGACGAATGACAGCACAAGTAGATGACACAGATAACTCAGATTCTGATAGCAGGGCTGCCGACGACTCCGACGATGAACTTGGAGAGAGCACCAAGTCAAAACTTCGGAAACTCAGGAAAACAATCGACAAGCTCAAGGGAAAAGCCAAGGCCGACATAAAAAAATTTCGATCTGGAATTTGGTGTGCTAAGTGCAAGAACGAAGGACATCCGGAAAGTGACTGTAAGCTCCAAATCTCCAAATGCCAGATCTGTGCCAAAGAAGGTCATGACGCCAAGACTTGTAGATTTTGAAATTCTCCAGAAGTTTGACAAGTCTCGAACTATCCCCGACAGCAGTTTCGACAACCATATCCAAATCAATACTTCGACAATTACCAAACACCACCTCCGAAAAACTGGAGACCGCTGAGAAACAACTTCCAACACCAAAGTCGACAATGGACTGATCAACCTCGCTACAACAACTACAACAATTACAACAATGACTACAACACCAACTACAACGATCGACAACACCTGCCAAACCGGAACTACCCAGCAAACCGAGACAACTACAACTAAGGATACCAACAATACCCAAGATACCAAAACCGAAGATACCAAGGCCAAGGTTATCAAGACCACGGCTACCAAGGCAACTATAACAACCGACCATGGCAACCTCGACTTCAAAACCAAGGCGGTCCACCGAGACTTGGTCCACCGCCTCCTCAACAACAAGATCAGAACCAGCAGCAACCACCAACAACAAGGATGGTCGAGACCGACGAACTACCTTATGCCGACAATGATGACTCAGATCCTCAAGTCATGGCAGTACAAACCCGAGCACAAATTTGAGCAGAAAAACAACAACAACTGGACAGAGATTTCAGAGATAGTAAAGAGAAAGGCCCTGAGATCCCGACAAAACTCCAGGAATGGAAAAAGAAGCAGAAGTTAGCCGCCAAGATACAATGGCAACTCACTCTACAACCACCCGAATTAGTGATTTAGACTCCAACAATGAAGCTCAACCATCACCAGCTCGACAACAATGCCAAGACTCAATACCAGAAAACCGACAGACAAATCGTCCAACATCGACACCGACACCAGAACACAATTTGGCAAACTTCGACAAAATCCAAGCAGTAGCAGAGAGTATCCTCAACCAAAATATTCAAATCACCATCGGCCAACTGCTGAAGATTGCACCCTACCTCACCAAACAACTCACCGATCTAACATCTGCACTGACCAACACTTTGACAGACTTGCCCACACTCAACTCGACACAGACAGCTGTTGACACATTTCGAACCGAGATTCAACCAGCTGACAATGATGACTCAGATCCTCAAGTCATGGCAGTACAAACCCGAGCACAAATTCGAGCAGAAAAACAACAACAACCGGACAGAGATTTCGGAGAACCGCCTAAGAATCAGAAAGAACTTCGGCGCTTCCTCAGCAAAGTCGGATATCACCAACGATTCATCCACAAGTACGCTCACATCGCCAAACCACTCACCGATGGACTGAAATGGACATGGACGTCCAAACAGCAACAAGCATTCAACAATCTCCGACTCAAACTAACAACAGCACCAATCCTTGCCAAACCCCACTGGACACAAGAGTTCCACATTCATGTTGACACTTCCGACGTCGCCACTGGTGCAATTCTCAGCCAAACTCAACACGACAACCGAGATCAACCAATCTACTACGCCAGCCGACTACTCAACCCAGCTGAACGAAATTACACCACCACCGAGAAAGAAGCTCTTGGTATGATCTACTCACTTCAGAAGTTCCGACACTACATACTGTCAACAAAAGTCGTCCTTTTCATCGACCACAAGGCACTCCTTTACCTCATCAACAAGCCGATACTATCTGGTCGAATATCAAGATGGTTCCTTTTACTACAAGAATACAACTTCAAGATCGTCCACAAACCTGGCAAAAATCACGAGCAAGCAGACTATCTCAGCCGGATCACCACCAGTGACAAACCCGAAAGACTTACCGACAACTTACCCGACTCAAACCTATTCCGAGTTTCAATACCAGCAACCTGGCTCGATGACGTCTTCAGTTACCTGAACTCAGCAAAAGTTCCAGATCAGTACACTACGTCCGACCAAAAGAAGACTTTTGTTGCTAAAACCCGACAATACTCAATCATTGGAGGCACTCTCTACAAACTCGGAATTGACAACATTCTTCGCCGATGCATCAAGCAGCCAAACACAACTCAAATCATCAAGGAAGCTTATGATGGACCTTCTGGCGGACACTTCGCCGCTGACACCACCACTCGGAAGATTCTTCAAGCCAGCCTCTGGTGGCCAACACTCTGGCACGACACTGAAGAATTTTGCAAACGCTGCGACACATGTCAACGACACCGATTACTGCAGAAAACTCAGACTCAACAACTCAACCCAACATTTCCAATGGCACCATTTCAGAAGTGGGGACTCGACTTTGTCGGACCCCAAGTCAGCACCCGTCGACAAAATCAGTACATCATCGTTGCCACCGATTACACTACCAAGTGGGCCGAAGCAATACCTCTCCGACATGCCACAGCGAAAGCAACAGCAACCTTTATCTATGAAAATATCATCACTCGTTTCGGCACACCACTCGAACTCGTCACTGACAGAGGCACCCATTTCATCAACGAAACAATCGAATATCTCGCCACCAAGTTCAAAATCCGACACAAAACGTCGATACCATACTATCCTCAAGGCAATGGTCAAGCAGAAGCAACAAACAAAACACTGAAGACCATCCTCAAAAAAGTCATCAATGATTCCGGCAAAGACTGGGATGACAAACTTCTCGAGTTTATCCTCGTATTCCTTCCTGATCTCATCGTAATCACGGCATACCTAACTCTGTGGCTGAGGCATGGCTGCTGCTCCTGCTCCTACTCCGTGATCCTGGTGTATCTTGCTAGGGTTCGCTGTGTTCTTGCTAGGAGTTGAAGTTGCTGGAGGCTTAATCTGCTTCGTTGGATGTGGGTGACGTGGTTGGGCTGGATTCTTTGAGGTGGGTGGAGAGGAGCTTTTCGGTTTGATGCTGGATGAACTGCCTAGATGTGGCACTAAAATTAATGTATCCGTTGGCAAATTTTTCTCTTGGAATTTTGTTGAAGGGGCAGAAGTTTGCTGGTCGTGGCATTTGCTGGAGTAGGCATGGTTCCATGTTCTGCAAGTGATTGGCGAAGGTAGTCGATGTTTTCTTTTGTGGAACGTGTCAAGGAGGTTGGGGCGGTGAGAATGTTGTTCTCAGCTGGTGGAGAAACTGAGTTCTGGGCGAGCAGCTGATGTTTTGCTTTGGCGATGTTGATGTGTTTGTGAGAAGTTGTCGGTTTTGGGGCTGATTCGAGTGGATTTGGGCTCTGGGGTGAGTGTGAAAACTGGTGTGAGTTGTCTTTATTGTCGCTGATGACGAGGTGCTCTCGGATCAGCGGTTTTGGAGCTGGATTTGTTGGTGTTTTGTGTGTGAGGCGGCGGCGACGCTGTATTTGGGAATGTTATGCCGAGATGCTTGTCGGTCGTGCTGAGCTTTTCTCTGTTTTTGGATGGTGTGAAGTGTCCAGAGGGCATTGAGTCGGAGTTCGTCGAGATGTTCGAGTTGCTGAAGCCTTTCTCGAACTGCATGTTGGGTGTCGAGATTATACTTGACGGTGACTCGCATGCTTGGGACGATGAATTCAATTGGCGTGATGGCTTCTGTTCCGAAGGCAAGTTTGAATGGCGTCATGTCGGTGGTGACTTTATATGCAGTTCGATAGGCCCAAAGTGCTACTGCACCCGCAAGTTGTTCAAAGCCCTCGATCAACGCATGTACCGTGAGCAAGCAAACCACTTGCCAACACCAGCTGACATTGCACAGCATCTTCTCAAGCAAGATTCCTTCATATACACCTGGGGAGCAGTCAAGAAGGAGTTTTACAAGCCTTTAAACCACCGACTAGAAACTCAGCTCGAGGAGATGAAGCAAATCCGCACTGACCTCCGGGACATCAGGAAGATCGTCTCCAAACAGCCATCAACCCCATCAGCAGCTCATGAATTCACCTACAAATTCAAATATGAAGAGTTCAACACCCGCGACCAGAAGCTCGAGGATGATCATACCGCCCTTCTGGCTGAGGTAGCCAACCTCCAGGAAGATGGGACAGATCCACCAGACAGTGTCCCCAACCACAAGCTTACACTCCCACAGCAAAAACGTTGCCTCTATCGACTGGAGCAGCAGCAACAACAAGCGATGGAGACTGACTATGTTCACACCGAGGACGGTGTCTAGTTCTGTCAGGGGAGCAGAGTGTCTCAACCAAAAACAAGGTTCAAGGGACTCCGACCTTGAACCCAGGGTTGCATCGGAGCCATAGATTAAATCATGCACAGCATATAGTATATACTAGCAGTTAGAACCGCTAGCCTTTCAAAAGGGGGAATCCGAATTGTGGATCCCTATCTCCATTCCATCGTTTTTCTTATCAATACACAGCATTCTTTTACTCGTGCTTCTTCTCTACCCTTGGAGATTGGGCCCTTTTCTCTTTTGTTTTCATACTAACAATAGATTTCCAGCGAAGAGGAGTTTTCACACCTCTTCAAGAATGTAAACCTTTTATATGCCATGTCACATATCCAAGGATAGTAGAGCAGAACCCAAGTTTCAAGGCCTTGTGCAATTGAACAAAGAACGGAGCCAAACTTCTAAATATGGAGCTAAGGAGCAAAAGAACTAGAGGACGGAGTGACTCTTGTCTTGAGCATACAGCTCAAGGAGCGAAGGGACAGAAGCATGGAGTGACATAAAACATAATGCCAGAACTAACACGTGAAACGAAGCCAAACGGAGTTTGGTGTTATTTCAATATACTGGTGACCTAATGCAAGGATATGAGTACTCCACCAACTAGCATAGTATGAAACTTGGGCTTAGACTTAAGCCAGACACAAAACAAGGACATGCATGCAAACGAAAGTTAGATTATTCATCAAGTTAGTTGGCCATACCTAACCTACCCACTATCCCTACTATACATTTGGAACCTAGAATTTATATACCTATAATGTGTAAGAGATGGCTCTCACAACATATAGAACAACCTCAACTGTTACATTCTTAGAGCTTCTATGCTCCAACAAGTAGGAATTGAGAAGGTCATTAGTACTTATGACAACCACATATAGAGCAGTCTTTAGATGATGATAATAAGGAACTAGCTTTTGCGTCCCTACAGAGGAAACTACACTAACCTTTGCAAAGTCTGAGAAGAATCATTACCTTTACCATGTCCGCTGTCGTAAGCATCCTGCTTGAACCTTAGAAACTGGTCAATCTGAACCGAAAGGTACAGTGGGACTTCGAGGCTGGTGTTCAAAGCAGTCACTCCAGAGACCGCAAAATTCACCCCATTGGCATAATTCGAGTTAATACTTTGCAAAATGGGATCAATTGTTGGGCGAGCAGAATGTCGACTTGATGTCGCTGATCATGCAGAAACGATGTGATCGTTGTCTTAAAACTCGAAGATGATCTCCAAATAAGTCTCTTTATTGCCACACCTTGGTATACATGCTCTATCCCCCTTCCTCGCTAAGTCTTCTTGTCCTTCATGTTCTAGCAGGGAAACTTGACCAAGGAACAGCTTTAAGGAGGTTGAACTAATTAGTTGATTAATAATTACTTTTAAAAACAGATACGGTTCTGTGTGTGTGTCTCACTGCCCTTGCCACACTCCTGACCTCCATTGATGGCTCGAATTGTAGCTCCAAATCCTTGGTTCTATGTGTGGCAATTCGAATTTTGCATCCAAAACCACACTGATGACCTCCACAAAAGGATGCCATTCTGAGCAACCTGGTCTAGATTTTGGAGGAGGTTCATGTTGAAAGCCTTTCCAGCAGCATCGTAATTGTAATTCCTGCATATATATACTCTTTAAATTTTGAATATAACATTTCCAGCTTACCAGGTGAGCTGCAAAGACCCTCTTCCGTAGTATGAGATTAATGGATAAATGCTATGTGAGTTTACTGTCGGGGAGTCTTGATGTTCAAAAGAGGGAACTGGCTGCCTAATTTGCAAATGTGAAGCAGGAAACTGGAAGTATCATACTGAGACAGTATTTTGCTTAGCTATTTTAAGTCGTTGTTTTAACGACAATCCCGCGCAGGTTAATTTATCACACTCCAGCTTCGAGAGTGGGATGGAACCGATGGTGGCAACAAAGCAAGTACTTAGAGTTTCCATTTAAAACGAACGAGAAGAAGGGTTTAGGTCTGACCTCTCTCCCTCACATGTCTCATGTGGTAATATCAGCAATGCCTTTTACATAACAAAATTGTTTAGATATCCATCATCTTACCCACTTTCTAAGTAGATGCTTTATTTCGTTAAAGTGGGACTTATTCAGTAAAGTGGGACATTAATTAGCATGTGTCCACATGCCATTTCCTAGTACTTAATTAATATTTATTAATATTTCTATCAGTTTTTTAATTTATTATTTTATATTTCACAATATTATAACACAAAATCATATGAAAAGTTTTTAATTTATAAATTATAAAGTTAAAACTTCAATTTTTTATTGTTGTTATAAAAATGGCATGTGGCCACACACCATAAGTGGGATAATGAAAAGTCCCACTTTAACGAAATAAAGCATGTAGACTGATAGGCAAGATATTATTATCGGCTTTATTATACATGACTTTTCAGCATTCTCCTCTAGTAATTCTTGCTACTGTAAAGATTGCTAGAAGCTAATCCAAGGTCTCTAATTTTGCTTTTGGGCCATATTATCTGCACTAGAATAAGCTAATATCATACTGAGACAGTATTTTGCTTAGCTATTTCAAGTCGTTTTAACGACAATCCCCCCAAAGGTTAATTTATCACACTGGATACCTCGATCAGCTTCAATAGTGGGATAGAACCGATGGTAGCAACAAAGCAAGTACTTAGAATTTCTGTTTAAAATGAACATGCAGTAATATCAGCAATGCTTTTTAGATACCAAATTTTTTTAGATATCCATCATCTTGCAACTTTACCCATTTTGTAAGTAGACTGATAGGCAAGATATTATTATCGGCTTTATTATAGACTTTTCAGCATTCTCCTCTAGTAATTCTTGCTACTGTAAAGATTAAAATCATCAACGACCAATTTCCAGATTTATTATTTGTTTTTATTCAGTAGTTAATTACTTATTCATTACTTTTAAAAACATTTGTTTAAGCACAGCCAAGGTTCCCACCTGGTGAAACACCCAACTGTGAGCAAAAGTCCTTGTAATAATTGATGCGGTTCTGTGCGGGTTGTGTCTCACTGCCCTTGCCACACTCCTGGCCTCCATTGATGGCTCGGATTGTAGCTCCAAATCCTTGGTTCTGTGTTATTGCGGTGTGGCAATTCGAATTTTGCATCCAAAACCACACTGATGACCTCCATGAAAGGACGCCATTCTGAGCAACCTGGTCTGGATTTTGGAGGAGGTTCATGTTGAAAGCCTTTCCAGCAGCATCGTAATTGTAATTCCTGTATATATACACTTTAAATATTGAATATAACATTTTCAGCTTACCAAGTGAGCTGCAAAGGTCCTCTTCCATAGTAAGCCTTTGTACCTGCAGGACATGGGATTCCACGACTAGTGTCACAATAGACGTTGTTTCGGTTGATCTCTCGAATGTATTGCAGGGCTTCGGTTGATCTCTCGAATGTATTGCAGGACTTTTCAGCATTCTCCTCTAGTAATTCTTGCTATTGTAAAGATTGCAATCATCAACAACCAGATTTATTATTTGTTTTTATTAATACATACTCAGTCGTTAATTACTTATTCATTACTTTTAAAAACATTTGATTAAGCACAGCCAAGGTTCCCACCTGGTGAAACACCCAACTGTGAGCAAAAGTCCTTGTAATAATTGATGCGGTTCTGTGCGGGTTGTGTCTCACTGCCCTTGCCACACTCCTGACCTCCATTGATGGCTCGAATTGTAGCTCCAAATCCTTGGTTCTGTGTTATTGCGGTGTGGCAATTCGAATTTTGCATCCAAAACCACACTGATGACCTCCATGAAAGGACGCCATTCTGAGCAACCTGGTCTGGATTTTGGAGGAGGTTCATGTTGAAAGCCTTTCCAGCAGCATCGTAATTGTAATTCCTGTATATATACACTTTAAATATTGAATATAACATTTTCAGCTTACCAGGTGAGCTGCAAAGGTCCTCTTCCATAGTAAGCCTTTGTACCTGCAGGACATGGGATCCCACGGCTAGTGTCACAATAGACGTTGTTTCGGTTGATCTCTCGAATGTATTGCAGTGCTACAATCAAAGACATTAGTGAAATTAATGGATAAATACTAAGCGAGTTTACTTCCAGTCTCCTGCTTCACATTTGCAAAGTAGGCAGCCAGTTCCCTCTTTTGAACATCAAGACTCCCCGAGCTTCCAAACGTGGGATAGTATTTTGTTGCCGCAATGAAATCATTGTATGTGTAGAAAGGATTCGCGATGTTGGATGGGAAGAACTTCCTAAACACAGACACAGTTATAATACTAGAGGGAGATGCCAGTGTAGAGAACGGAGAAAATCCTAGGAGGCATAGCATAAACATTATCATGACTAATGCCATGGTACTTAAATGGATAGTATGAGAACTCGTGGTTCTGCAATGGAATTTTGGGGCTGTTTTTATAGCATTGAGGAGTGAGATTGCGATTTATATTGACTTCATAGTCTTGAAGTGTCGTGTACATATTAACTTCTCCCCATTGGTCGAAGCACGCTAAGAGATCTCTTGTGTTGCTGTATGGTCCCGGCTAGTTCTCCATTCCCTTTCTTGCTTTTTTTCTTTTTTTTTTTTTTTTTTTCTTTTCCCTT
>NW_003314445.1:72970-78206 GCF_000143415.4 Selaginella moellendorffii | reverse complement strand
AAGATAGAGTACGAGGAAAGCGGACACTGCGTACTTTAAATCCAGAAGTCTCCTCCGCTCGAGACTGGGGTCGACTGTAACCCGGCGGCAGGGTCTCCAAAACCGGAAGTTTCTTCTACTTTTGAAAGCTTTGAGGAGCCCGACGTGGCCAACAGCGTCCTTCCGGCAGAGCTCAACAGTGAAACTAGAGATCTTTACAATGGTTGCCTGGAGGCAAGGATTGCTGGCCGCAAGTGCCACAGAGACGTCGAGTGCCAAGCTGGGATGCGAGTTCACCTGGTAAGGGAACCAGAAAATCCCATGGATACATACGCTGTGAAGGTAAACTTGACTGAATGGACGTGTTTCATGGCTGACAACAACATTGCGCCAGGTGCTTACGGCGGATGGGCTTTCGCTGGGACATATTCCAAAAGAGCTTTTGCGTTATTTGTCTCCTCTCATGGACAAAGGCGTGGTAGACGTTCAGGTAATAATCTTTGGGGCGTTTTTCAATTGTTCACAAAGCTTTCAGGGATATGTCTCCGAGAGTACATCGGAAGCTGCACGCCTCAAGCTTGATTTGCGTGAGATCCAGAGTCGGACTATTGGAAGTCTCTCAGAATTCTCGTTTAGAAGAGAGCCTGCTCGTTGCAGAAAACGGATTAAACGATTTCAACGTCCGAGGAGGGGATCGTATCGCTTTGCAACGGAGGGTTCTCTGACTAGGAAATAGAAGGTGGACAGTACCTCCATATGCAGCGCTTTTAAAGAAAAAACACAAGGTGGTACGTACTGTGTCTTCCAGATATTTGGCCTTCAGCTACAACTCTGTTTCTGAAGGTGACGATTATGGGAAGGCCGCTAAACAATGCCAATGGAATGAAGAGCAGATTTTATGGCTACGATGGGCAAAAATGCAGTGTGGAGGACCTGGCACTTCAATACTATGCCGGAGAGACTTCCAATAGTCCGACTCTGGATCTCACGCAAATCAAGCTTGAGGCGTGCAGCTTCCGATGTACTCTCGGAGACATATCCCTGAACGCTTTGTGAACAATTGGAAAACGCCCCAGAGATTAATTACCTGAACGTCTACCACGCCTTTTTCCATGAGAGGAGACAATAACGCTCTGCCGGAAGGACGCTGTTGGCCACGTCGGGCTCCTCAAAGCATTCAAGAGTAGAAGAAACTTCTGGTTTTGGAGACCCTGCCGCCGTGTTACAGTCGACCCCAGTCTCGAGCGGAGGAGACTGCTGGATTTCTAGTACGCAGTTTCCGCTTTCCTCGCACTCTATCTTTTTCGACAAGTTGAAGTGAAAGAGTGTATGCTGGACATTGTTCTTATTTTTCTTCCCACTTTGCAGGCAAGTATCTGGACAAGAGACACCATCGATCAGCGTGCTTGAATCAAAACAGAGCAAAATCCAAACCAAGATTGCAGTTGACGAGAAGTTCATTCCCGCGTATTTGCTTCCCACACACAGGGCATTCCACCCAGTCACAACAAGCTAAGCTCAGGCCTCCTTTTATTTCCAGCGAAACATCACCGCACTCCAACTCTTCCTGCAGGAAAACGATCACAGATCCACCCAAGAAATAGAAGCTCGATCACTCACCCGAGCCGGGAGTGACACATTGCGCTGCCGCTTCCCAACAAGCCAAATCAAGCTCTCACAGCCCCGGAGCATTGCTGAGATTACCGCATGGAACACCGCCGAGCTGTGTGTAGGACGCTTCCTCTTCGCAGTCACCTGTATTACAAGCAAAGTCAAGGTCAAAGTCAAGGTCAAAGTCCTTCAAAGTGTTTTACAAGCAAAGTCAAGGTCAAAGTCAAAGTCAAAGTCAAGGTCAAAGTCCTTCAAAGTTTGGTCACCTGTATTACAAGCAAACACAAAGAGATCTTCTTAGCGTGCTTCGACCAAGGGGAGAAGTTAATATCTACACGGCACTTCAAGACTATGAAGTCAATATAAATCGCAATCCCACTCCTCAAGGCTATAAAAACAGCCCCAAAATTCCATTGCACAACCACGAGTGCTCACACTATCAATTTAAGTTCCATGGCATTAGTCATGATAATGTTTATGCTATGCCTTTTAGGATTTTCTCCGTTCTCTACACTGGCATCTCCCTCTAGTATTATAACTGTGTCTGTGTTTAGGAAGTTCTTCCCATCCAACATCGCGAATCCTTTCTACACATACAACGATTTCATTGCGGCAACAAAATACTATCCCACATTTGGAAGCACAGGGAGTCTTGATGTTCAAAAGAGGGAACTGGCGGCCTACTTTGCAAATGTGAAGCAGGAGACTGGAAGTAAACTCGGATAGCATTTATCCATTAATCTCACTAATGTCTTGAAGTTTGTATATGGTTGCTTGGCTGTAGCACTGCAATACATTCGAGAGATCAACCGAAACAACGTCTATTGTGACACTAGTCGTGGGATCCCATGTCCTGCAGGTACAAAGGCTTACTATGGAAGAGGACCTTTGCAGCTCACCTGGTAAGCTGAAAATGTTAAATTCAAAATTTAAATTGTATATATACAGGAATTACAATTACAATGCTGCTGGAAAGGCTTTCAACATGAACCTCCTCCAAAATCCAGACCAGGTTGCTCAGAATGGCGTCCTTTCGTAGAGGTCATCAGTGTGGTTTTGGATGCAAAATTCGAATTGCCACACCGCAATAACACAGAACCAAGGATTTGGAGCTACAATTCGAGCCATCAATGGAGGTCAGGAGTGTGGCAAGGGCAGTGAGACACAACCCGCACAGAACCGCATCAATTATTACAAGGAATTTTGCTCACAGTTGGGTGTTTCACCAGGTGGGAACCTTGGCTGTGCTTAATCAAATGTTTTTAAAAGTAATGAATAAGTAATTAACGACTGAGTATGTATTAATAAAAACAAATAATAAATCTGGTTGTTGATGATTGCAATCTTTACAATAGCAAGAATTACTAGAGGAGAATGCTGAAAAGTCATGTATAATAAAACCGATAATAATATCTTGCCTATCAGTCTACTTATAAAATGGGTAAAGTTGTAAGATGAAAACAATTTTGGTATCTAAAAAGCATTGCTGATATTACCACATGAGACATGTGAGGGAGAGAGGTCAGCGCAGACCTAAACCCTAGCCAAGTCTACTCACATTCTTCTCGTTCGTTTTAAACGGAAACTCTAAGTACTTGCTTTCTTGCCACCATCGGTTCCATCCCACTCTCGATATCCAAGTTGCTACTTGTTTAGCATGGCGAGTGTGATAAATTAACCTGCGGGGGAATTTCGTTAAAAAAACGACTTAAAATAGCTAAGCAAAATACTGTCTCAGTATGATATTATCGGGGAGTCTTGATGTTCAAAAGAGGGAATTGGCTGCCTACTTTGCAAATGTGAAGCAGGAAGCTGGAAGTAAACTCACATAGCATTTATCCATTAATCTCATACTACGGAAGAGGAACTTTGCAGCTCACCTGGTAAGTTGGAAATGTTATATTCAAAATTTAAAGAGTATATATATACAGGAATTACAATTACGATCCTTCTGGAAAGGCTTTCAACATGAACCTCCTCCAAAATCTAGACCAGGTTGCTCAGAATGGCGTCCTTTCATGGAGGTCATCAGTGTGGTTTTGGATGAATTGCCACACCGCAATAACACAGAACCAAGGATTTGGAGCTACAATTCGAGCCATCAATGGAGGTCAGGAGTGTGGCAAGGGCAGCGAGACACACGCACAGAACCGTATATGCTTAAACAAATGTTTTAAAAAGTAATTATTAATCAACTAATTAGTTCAACCTCCTTAAAGCTGTTCCTTGGTCAAGTTTCCCTTCTAGAACATGAAGGACAAGAAGACTTAGCGAGAGAGGGGGATAGAGCATGTATACCAAGGTGTGGCAATAAAGAGACTTATTTGGAGATCATCTTTGAGTTTTAAGACAACGATCACATCGTTTCTGCAGCTCTAGAAACGATCAGCGACATCAAGTGCTTGCTCAACAGTTGATTATCATGGAGTTCTTGTCAATTGTGGCAGTTCTAGTGATTGCTGAGTTATTTGCTCCAGGCTTGGGTTTCCAGTGTCCAAAAGCCATGTTCTGGTTCAGGGATTCTATTGTCGATACAGGGAATGTTCAAGCAGCAGCTCCGTTTATTAGTGCTGCAGAGTATAAGCCTTATGGCATGACTTTCTTCAGTAAGCCATCGAAGAGATACTCGGATGGTTGCGTGGTTGTCAACTTTTTTGGTAATTGTTTGTGTTGATTAAACAGCGTTTGATGCTATTCGTGAATGTTTTTGCAGCGGAGGCTTTTGAGTATGATAGATTCCTGGATCCCATTTTGCAAAGTATTAACTCGAATTATGCCAATGGGGTGAATTTTGCGGTCTCTGGAGCGACTGCTTTAAACACCAGTCTCAAAGTCCCACTGTACCTTCCGGTTCAGATTGACCAGTTTCTGAGGTTCAAGCAGGATGCTTACTACAGCAGACATGGTAAAGGTAATGATTCTTCTCAGACTTTGCAAAGGTAGTGTCATTCATGGATTCCTCTGTAGGGATGCAAAAGCTAGTTCCTTATTATCATCATCTAAAGACTGCTCTGTATACAATTGTCATGAGTCCTAACGACCTTCTCAATTCCTACTTGTTGGAGCAAAGAAGCCCTGAGAATGTAACAGTTGAGGTTGTTCCATATGTTGTGAGAGCCATCTCTCACACATTATAAGCATACAAATTCCAGGTTCCAAATGTATATTAGGGATAGTGGGTAGGTTAAGTATGGCCAACCAACATAATGCATAATCTAGCTTTTGTTTGTGTGTATGTATCTGGCTTAGGTCTAAACCCAAGTTCCATACCATGCTACTTGGCATGTCCTTACGTTATGCCACTAGTATGCTGAAATAGCACTAAATTTTGTTTAGTTCCATTTTACATGTTAATTTTAGCATTAGAATGCTAGATGCTTTAGGATTATTCGAAGTCGCTCTATGCTTCTATCCCTTTGTTCCTTGGGTTGTATGCTCAAGAGTCATTCCTAGGAGTTTAGCTTTGTTCTTTCGTTCAATAGCCTAAGGCCTTGAAACTTGAGTTCCACTCCACTATCCTTAGACACGTGATATATAACATGTGGCATATAGAAAGTTTAGGTTTTGCTTTGTGGTTATCCTATGGTAAATCACTATAGGATAAAGGGTGAAAACCACATGCATTACAACTTTATTGTTGCCTTTT
>NW_003314445.1:28865-72756 GCF_000143415.4 Selaginella moellendorffii | reverse complement strand
TACAATAATTGTTATACTAATAAATGTAGAATTAATATAAATAAAAAACTGTGTTGAATATTTAGTAGTTCTTAAACCTTTTCACTATTTTAATGGAAGTTTAATCCATACAAATAATGTTGCCATTCCTTCACAACAACTATCACAACATACAATTCCTTATCTCGAGTAGCCAATTCCACTATATAATATCAAACTTGTGGCTCATAACTGTGAAAGAATGCCTAACTTGAAGCAATATAACCCTAATAACAATATCACTCACATTATTTCTTATCATTATTTATAAATTCCACCATAGTCACTTTAGCATTTGTTAACCCCTTCAAAACAATTTTTGCTTTGATGTCCAGCCTTGTGGCAATGAACACAATTGCCCTTTACCTCGTCTATTTCTTCTTGGTCTAAATGAAATTTTTTTAGTCTCATTGCCATCTTCATATTTTGAGTCATGACATAGCAATGGCTATTTCTTCCCTGAATATGAAACATTTGCGGGCTGGTCATCACGTTGACTACCTATAGACCATTCTGTTGAATAAAGTTGAGTAACGGTTTTAGCAAAAAGATATGAGCCTTAATGATAACATCAGTCAACATTTTAGAAAATCCTTTTTGACCTTCTAGTGCACATCCATTATGCTCAAACCTTTGATAAAACATTGCATTTTTAACAGTTCATTAATGGTACCTCTGAAACTAGGGCAAAGATCATGGAACTGATCGGCATATGATAAAATCCTTTGTTTGCTCTGTAGTAATTCAACTTCTTTAAACTTCTTGACAAATGAAGTGTAGAAAATATTTTTCAAATCACTTTAAAAAGTTCACTTAGAACTAGTTTTGATGTAGTTTTTCCACCACAAAGAAGTATGTACCCATCAGCTTTGTCATAAAAAAATAAATCTTCACCTTGTCCTCACAAGGATTGTGAGATCAAAAACTTTCCCACAATTTCAACTAAGAATCCACTTTTTAGATATTTGGTGATGATTTCTATTCCACAATACTATAATCTTTGACATGTTTGATGTACCAATGGTAATCACAGATATGAGATTAATTCAACCCTTGAAAGTCCATATGAAATAAGAAATTGTTAATGGGATTGATGGAATCTTTAACCTCCTTAATGACATTCTGAACCTCAATAATCTAGTGACTATGCTGCACTACAACACCATAAAGAGTTTTTTCCTCATCATCATGACCATCATCACTAATGCCATACTCCTTATCAAAATTTATATCCCACTCATTTGCCATCCCCAAAAGAACATGTTACTCCAATACTAATGAAATGAAAAAAGAATAAACCCTAGGCCAACCTCCCAACCATTAATGCTTTACAGCTTTAAAACCAAGAAATATTTTTGGAATATTTCTGTGGTTTGTGTCATATGTTGTGGTAGATTATAAATGTAATTGCCCTCGAGGATTGGATCAGCCTCTGCTGAATAGAAACGTCCCATATGGACAGTAAACATAAACCTGTTGGTAACCAATTTGCTATATGCTCTAAAAATATAATACTTATATAGTGAATATTCCATTATCAATTTGTACATACCAAAGTTACCATCAGATATGAGCTTGCTGTTGCCCACAGATGTCCAAATACTCTATCTGTTCATTCAAGGCTCCAATCACCTGGGAGAGCAGAGCAAGGACAATGAATACACAGGCAAACCTTGAGCTCTCTAGCACTAAAGTTTGATCCCAAGAGTGAAGAGACAGCACTTTCGTTGCTGGAGCCATACTTGTACAATGCCAAAGCAATCTGACAGGTCGAAAATAACGAACACATTTTAGAGCACTTTTTGTGTTTAGTCCACATGATTTTCTGGTCCTTTGGTCACTGGTTCGAAGCTCTTTATTGCAGAGGCCAAACAATTACTCTCATATTTGAATAACGGTGAGAAATGTTGTCAAAGTGACCTCACTCTGATTCTCATCAGAGCATAAGCGATCGGTTCTACAGAGGACTTTGGTGAGCATCTTCGATGCACGCAAGAATCGATGGAACTTCGCAGCACCAATGCTGCGTTCTCCACCGCAGGAAACGAAATTGACAGCCGTATATGTGGATGGTGAGCTTCGTGATGTGATCTCCAAATCTGTTTACTTGAAGACACAGCAAAAATTCCAACGCGTTTAAGCTCACCTGCACATTATTGATTACTTAGTGTTGGATTTTTCTGTTAAGAGAGCTTACCGCAAATGTATCCCTTTCAGCTCTTTCGCGGTCTCCACATATACGGGTGTCAAATATGCGTAGCACGTTCTCAGCTGGACCACCCTCTAGATGACAAAGCTCTAAATGCCACCAGTTATGACTATGTCTGCAAGAGAAAAAACAGAAACCAGAAGTGAGTTCGTATCACATCTATTTGAAAGAAGATGCAAACATTCATCACAAAGTAGTGGCGCCGGGGCAATCCAGTCGCCACTTCCGAGGAAAGATCTTGGGCTGCGTCTGTCCGGCACCACCGGGCGAGCTCAAGATCACCTGGTTGTGAAAGGATTTCGTTTCCTGCGGTGGAGAACGCAGCATTGCTGCTGCGAAGTTCCATCGATTCTTGCGTGCATCGAAGACGCTCACCGAATTGCAAGGAGATAGAGCTTGGGACCCAGAGCCCTGCACTCGAATCCTCCCGTGTTGGGCTCATCCTGGCGAGCAAGTACCAGCAATGCACATTCTGCTATCACATATGCCCACTTTGGGCATCTTGACGAGGCGATCAAGGTTTTCCACTCCCCTTCCCTCGGAACATCCTATTACGGGTCCTTTGCGAAGAAAATCGCGTTGCTGATGCGAGGAAGGCCAGGACGTGGTGACCTGGACGACAATAGTGAGCACATATGCCCCGATTGGGCGTCATGACGAGGCAAATGCCGCAACGAGCTCTTCGGGCTTGGCTCGGGCCGAGACATGCATCACGCCAGCCAAATCTTCGTTGGGATGCCCCAGTGCGATGATGGTTTAGTCTCTAGGACTCCATGCCCACAATGGGGATATGGAGCAAGCAACTGCATTGTTCGATAGGATAGGATGACAGAGTCGCGGGGGGTGTTCTTTAAGGTGCATGGAATCCCTCGTGATTCATCTCTTTGGAACTCGTATTTCCTGATCCTCCGCCGAGAGGATCTTTAAGATGATGGTGGAGGCCGAGTGGTGATTCTATCACCTCGCGGTCCTGATCGAAGAGCTCTTGAGACGGTGACACTGAGGACTTGGAACTGGATGTGTGTAGCGCGCAATGGATTCTTCGCAGTCCACAGCGGGATGGAATGGCGGAGTTGCTTACCGGTTCTTATGACTTCAAGCAAGGCGGAGCAAGTTGCAGAGGCCTGCGCAGCCGTCTCGGGCCCGGCACTACTCGGAGTAGCCGATCTAGGATCGATCATTCATCGTCTTGGAGACCTTGCAAAGTTCCACTGGAACATTAGCGTCCGAGAGAATAAGAAACCAGGCCACCTGTTGCTCGGACAAGCGATCCCCTGGACCCTTGACTTCCGCCAGCTTTGCCTCTTTCTCCTTCCACAGCAGAAGATCAGGCATTCCAGCCGTCCAGTTACTGTGGTCTTCTGCAAGAAGCTTGCAAATCGCCGACAATCCTGGACCTCCGATACAGACCGTTATCGTTTGAAGGTCTTCAAGCGAGTACTTCTTCCAGTTTACCCCGCTACATGATGTCCCGTAGTGCTCTTCCCAAGTCTCCGCCACGAGTTGCCTAGCTCCACCATCGCGTATGGCTTGAAGACGAGATTCAATAAGCGAGCTTCGGACTGGATAGAATGAATCCGTGCACAAGTCCAATGGTGCAGTCTGCAAACAAGAACTGTAGAGCAACCACGACAAAATGAAACAAGAACCTGAAAAGGTGTCTGGAAGACATCTGGAACGTCTGAAAAGATAACATCCCACATGAGCAGCCCGAACAATGTCAGCCATATGCCACTTTCTGAATGGACTCCTTTCCAGCCGCCTCCATCTTCTCCGGCATAGTATTGAAGTGCCAGGTCCTCCACTCTGCATTGTTGCCCATCGTAGCCATAAAATCTGCTCTTCATTCCATTGGCATTGTTTAGCGGCCTTCCCATAATCGTCACCTTCAGAAACAGAGTTGTAGCTGAAGGCCAAATATCTGGAAGACACAGTACGTACCACCTTGTGTTTTTTCTTTAAAAGCGCTGCATATGGAGGTACTTTCCACCTTCTAGGAGGTTTTCCTAGTCGGAGAACCCTCCGTTGCAAAGCGATACGATCCCCTCCTCGGACGTTGAAATCGTTTAATCCGTTTTCTGCAACGAGCAGGCTCTCTTCTAAACGCTATAAGTGCTCCAAGTCAATAGATAGCCGGAGAGTCCAGTATCCTCTCCGTCCAGGACAATACTGCATGCTAAGGAGCTGCTTGAAGAGGTTTACAGCTTCAGCGTATCTGGTCAAGAGCCAGTTTTCGTTCAAAAGTATTGTCCGCCATTGGTGAAAGAGCGTACCTGCGTTCTTTCTCCAGAAACGATGCAGCCACAGTACAGATTGTTGCATACACCCATGCAGCCGAAAATCGTGCTAAAAATGGATGCTTGCTCTCGGTGTGTGCATTGATCAATTCGAGAGTAGTCCTTGCTTTTCGAAAAGAGGAGTTTAGAGCCTCAGAATTACCAGCCTCCAGGGACATGTCAACCACCTGAGCCAATTGCAATGCCTGAAAACTTGACGGTCAGACAAATTTTATAACAAAGTAGGAACGGACCTGCTCATACGCCAGAAAGTCCTCTCGAGAAGCAAAGACTGGCATTGTTCTAGCGCACCTATAGCTTGGATAGTTGATCCTTCCAATATCCACAAGAAGAAAAACATCAAACTCCTGCTCACCGTTTAGAAAGAACAGCCTCTGAATAAAAATAAATAAATTGCTCAGCATCAGCAGTGTAACACTTTGGAGAGGATGTCAACTGACCTGTAAACGCCAAAGTAGAACGTCAACTGTTTCGGCTATTCGAATGCATGGCCCGGTTGCTTCACGAATTAAAGCCGTTAGATTACTGCCGCCAAGTATTTCACGCTTGTATAAAAAACCAATGATCACTTGCTACTTACAAATGCAGCGAAATCAATGCATCTCGAATTGCTGTAATAGCTGAATCTTTTTCAAACTTAGCGTAGCACTTTTGATCTGTAAGCAGGAACAGAAATAAAAACAAGGAAGAAAGTCTTAGAAGTAACTACCATGATTTTGCTGTTCACTGCCAAATCTTTGAGCTCTTGTACAGTCAGATGTTCAAGCAACTCAGACGAATTGACGTCCGCGTCGAAAACTAAGTAGCGTCTCTCTGTTACAAGGGAGCAAACATATTATGAAGTCCACGATGAAAGAAATTGAGTACCGACTAACTCATGGACTGCAGAATTTGTGTCACCAATATCTTCATAGAAGATGTTCTGAAGACGGAACCATGGCCCTGCAAAACCACTGTCTCCCTTGAGTCACAGTTTGTGCGACGGCGTCGAGCTTACCCTTTCGTTGAGCCAATCTTACAAAACGGCGCTGTCCATCAGACGAGATTGAACGAAATGCCTCGAGAAGTTCGATCTCGTCTGGAGTAAAGAGATGGAGATCCCGTTCCAATACCACTTGGAGCATGTAGAGAAAATTCTGTTGGTATCGACAGCCGTGGTCTTGTCCCTTGTCAGCTGCATCCATTAGACGGCTCCATTTGACAGCCAGCACTTTTTCTTCTGAGAGACTTCCAATAGTCCGACTCTGGATCTCACGCAAATCAAGCTTGAGGCGTGCAGCTTCCGATGTACTCTCGGAGACATATCCCTGAACGCTTTGTGAACAATTGAAAAACGCCCCAGAGATTAGTTACCTGAACATCTACCACGCCTTTGTCCATGAGAGGAGACAAATAACGCGAAAGCTCTTTTGGAATATGTCCCAGCGAAAGCCCATCCGCTGTAAGCACCTGGCGCAACGTTGTTGTCAGCCATGAAACACGTCCATTCAGTCAAGTTTACCTTCACAGCGTATGTATCCATGGGATTTTCTGGTTCCCTTACCAGGTGAACTCGCATCCCAGCTTGGCACTCGACGTCTCTGTGGTACTTGCGGCCAGCAATCCTTGCCTCCAGGCAGCCATTGTAAAGATCTCTAGTTTCACTGTTGAGCTCTGCCGGAAGGACGCTGTTGGCCACGTCGGGCTCCTCAAGAGTAGAAGAAACTTCCGGTTTCGGAGACCCTGCCGCCGGGTTACAGTCGACCGCAGTCTCGAGCAGAGGAGACTGCTGGATTTCTAGTACGCAGTTTCCGCTTTCCTCGTACTCTATCTTTTTCGACAAGTTGAAGTGAAAGAGTGTATGCTGGACACTGTTCTTCTTTTTCTTCCCACTTTGCAGGCAAGTATCTGGACAAGAGACGCCATCGATCAGCGTGCTTGAATCAAAACAGAGCAAAATCCAAACCAAGATGGCAGTTGACGAGAAGTTCATTCCCGCGTATTTGCTTCCCACACACAGGGCATTCCACCCAGTCACAACAAGCTAAGCTCAGGCCTCCTTTTATTTCCAGCGAAAAATCACCGCACTCCAACTCATCCTGCAGGAAAACGATCACAGATCCACCGAAGAAATAGAAGCTCGATCACTCACCCGAGCCGGGAGTGACACATTGCGCTGCCGCTTCCCAACAAGCCGAATCAAGCTCTCACGGCCCCGGAGCATTGCTGAGATTACCGCATGGAACACCGCCGAGCTGTGTGTAGGACGCTTCCTCTTCGCAGACCTAAACCCTAGCCAAATAAAATATTTCCCTCCATTCCTTTGAATTCACTAGGGCAAAAGCTTATGATATTAGGTGCACCCGATTGAATTATAAAATAGATGCCTTCAAAGTTTGGTCACCTGTATTACAAGCGAACATTCTTAGCGTGCTTCGACCAAGGTGGGATTGCGATTTATATTGACTTCATAGTCTTGAAATGCCGTGTAGATATTAACTTCTCCCCTCCTCAAGGCTATAAAAACAGCCCCAAAATTCCATTGCACAACCACGAGTTCTCATACTATCAATTTAAGTACCATGGCATTAGTCATGATAATGTTTATGCTATGCCTCCTAGGATTTTCTCTGTTCTCTACACTAGCATCTCCCTCCAGCATTATAACTGAGCCTGTGTTTAGGAAGTTCTTCCCATCCAACATCGCAAATCCTTTCTACACATACAACGATTTCATTGCGGCAACAAAATACTATCCCACGTTTGGAAGCACGGGGAGTCTTGATGTTCAAAAGAGGGAACTGGCTGCCTACTTTGCAAATGTGAAGCAGGAGACTGGAAGTAAACTCGCTTAGTATTTATCCATTAATCTCACTAATGTCTTTGATTGTAGCACTGCAATACATTCGAGAGATCAACCAAAACAACGTCTATTGTGACACTAGCCGTGGGATCCCATGTCCTGCAGGTACAAAGGCTTACTATGGAAGAGGACCTTTGCAGCTCACTTGGTAAGCTGAAAATGTTATATTCAATATTTAAAGTGTATATATACAGGAATTACAATTACGATGCTGCTGGAAAGGCTTTCAACATGAACCTCCTCCAAAATCCAGACCAGGTTGCTCAGAATGGCGTCCTTTCGTGGAGGTCATCAGTGTGGTTTTGGATGCAAAATTCGAATTGCCACACCGCAATAACACAGAACCAAGGATTTGGAGCTACAATTCGAGCCATCAATGGAGGTCAGGAGTGTGGCAAGGGCAGTGAGACACAACCCGCACAGAACCGCATCAATTATTACAAGGACTTTTGCTCACAGTTGGGTGTTTCACCAGGTGGGAACCTTGGCTGTGCTTAAAGAAATGTTTTTAAAGTAATGAATAAGTAATTAACTACGAGGATGTATTAATAAAAATAATAATAAATCTGGAAATTTGTTGGTGATGATTGCAATCTTTACAATAGCAAGAATTACTAGAGGAGAATGCTGAAAAGGTATAATAAAGCCGATAATAATATCTTGCCTGTCAGTCTACTTATAAAATGGGTAAAGCTGTGGATATCTAAACAATTTTGGTATCTAAAAAGCATTGCTGATATTACCACATGAGAAGCGCAGACCTAAACCCTAGCCAAGTCTACTCACATTCTTCTCGTTCGTTTTAAACGCAAACTCTAAGTACTTGCTTTGTTGCCACCATCGGTTCCATCCCAATCTCGAAGCGGGTCGAGGTATCCAGTGTGATAAATTAACCTGCGGGGGATTGTCGTTAAAACAACGACTTAAAATAGCTAAGCAAAATACTGTCTTAGTATGGTATTATCGGGGAGTCTTGATGTTCAAAAGAGGGAACTGGCTGCCTACCTTGCAAATGTGAAGCAGGAAACTGGAAGTAAACTCACATAGCAATAATCAATCTCATACTACGGAAGAGGAACTTTGCAGCTCACCTGGTAAGTTGGAAATGTTATTTTCAAAATTTAAAGAGTATATATATACAGGAATTACAATTATGATGATTCTGGAAAGGCTTTCAACATGAACCTCCTCCAAAATCTAGACCAGGTTGCTCAGAATGGCATCCTTTCGTGGAGGTCATCAGTGGGGTTTTGGATGCAAAATTCGAATTGCCACACATAGAACCAAGGATTTGGAGCTACAATTCGAGCCATCAATGGAGGTCAGGAGTGTGGCAAGGGCAGTGAGACACACGCACAGAACCGTATCTGCTTAAACAAATGTTTTTAAAAGTAATTATTAATCAACTAATTAGTTCAACCTCCCTAAAGCTGTTCCTTGGTCAAGTTTCCCTTCTAGAACATGAAGGACAAGAAGACTTAGCGAGAGAGGGGGATAGAGCATGTATACCAAGGTGTGGCAATAAAGAGACTTATTTGGAGATCATCTTCGCATTTTAAGACACCGATCACATCGTTTCTGCAGCTCTAGAAACGATCAGCGACATCAAGTCGACATTCTGCTCGCTCAACAGTTGATTATCATGGAGTTCTTGTCAATTGCGGCAGTTCTAGTGATTGCTGAGTTATTTGCTCCAGGCTTGGGTTTCCAGTGTCCAAAAGCCATGTTCTGGTTCTGGGATTCTACTGTCGATACAGAGAATGTTCAGGCAGCAGCTCCGTTTATTAGTGCTGCAGAGTATAAGCCTTATGGCATGACTTTCTTCAGTAAGCCATCGAAGAGATACTTGGATGGTTGCGTGGTTGTCGACTTTTTTGGTAATTGTGTGTGTTGATTAAACAGTGTTTGATGTTATTCGTGAATGTTTTTGCAGCGGAGGCTTTTGAGTATGAGAGATTCCTGGGTCCCATTTTGCAAAGTATTAACTTGAATTATGCCAGCGGGGTGAATTTTGTGGTCTCTGGAGCGACTGCTTTAAACACCAGCCTCGAAGTCCCACTGTACCTTCCGGTTCAGATTGACCAGTTTCTGAGGTTCAAGCAGGATGCTTACGACAGCAGACATGGTAAAGGTTATGGTTCTTCTCAGACTTTGCAAAGGTAGTGTTATTCATGGACTCCTCTGTAGGGATGCAAAAGCTAGTTCCTTATTATCATCATCTAAAGACTGCTCTTTATGTGGTTGTCATAAGTACTAACAACCTTCTCAATTCCTAGTTGTTGGAGCATAGAAGCCTTGAGAATGTAACAGTTGAGGTTGTTCCATATGTGAGAGCCCATCTCTCACGCATTATAGGTATATAAATTTTAGGTTCTAAATGTATAGTAGAGATAGTGGGTAGGTCAGGTATGGCCAACCAACTTGATATATAGTCTAGCTCCATGCATGTTTTTGTTTTGTGTTTGGCTTAGATTTAAGCTTAAGTTCTATACCATGCTAGTTGGTGAAGTACTCATATCCTTGCCTTATGCTGGTATGTTGAATCTAGCTTAGTCTAAGCCTAAGTTCTATATTATGAAGTACTTATATCCTTGCGTAAATCACCGGTATATTGAAATAGCATTAGACTTTATTTGACTTTGTTTTATGTGCTAGTTTGGGATGTTAAATGCTCTAAGACTATTCTAAATCATTCCATGTTTTTGTCCTTTTACTTTTTGGGCTGTATGCTCAAAAGTCACTCCATACTCTAGTCCCTTCACTCTTTAGCTCCATATTTAGGAGTTTGGCTCCGTTCCTTTGTTTAATTGTGCAAGGCCCTGAAACTTGGGTTCCGCTCCACTATCCTTGAATATGTGATATATGACATATGGCATATAAAGGGTTTAGGTTCTGCTTTGTGGTAATCACCATAAAATAAAAGGTGAAAACCACATGTATTACAACTTTATTATTGTGTCTATACTTGTATTGGATTTTAATAGACATTTCCTACAAGAACTCTTGCCAATGAGTAAGATAACCTTGAAGGTTCTTTTAATGATTGAAATACTGGAGAGATTGATGGTTTGAATCCATAATAATTGTTATACTGATAAATGTAGAATTAATATAAATAAAAAACTATGTTGAATATTTAGTAGTTTTTAAACCTTTTCACTATTTTAGTGGAAGTCTAATCCACATTCCTTCACAACAACAATCACAATATACAACTCCTTATCTTGAATAAGCCAATTCCATTATATGATATCAAACTTGTGGCTCATGACTGTGAAAGAATGCCTAACTTGAAGCAATACAACCCTAATAACAATATTACTTATCATTATTTATAGATTCCACCATAGTCACTTTAGCATTTGTTAACCCTTTCAGAATAATCTTTGTCTTGAAATGAAAACAATTGCCCTTTACCTTGTTTGTTTCTCCCTAGTCCAAATGAAATTTCTTAGCCTCATTGCCATTTCTATACTTTGAGCTATGATATAACAATGGTTATTTCTTCCTTGAATAGGAAACATTGGCATGCTGGTCATCATGTTGACTACCCCATAGACCATCCTGTTGACCAAAGTTGACTGAGTTGACTAACGGTTTTGGCAAAAAGATTTGAGCCTTAACAATAGCATCAGCCAATGTTTTTAGAAAATCCTTCTTGACCTTTTGGTGCACATTTATTGAGCTCAAACCTTTAATAAAACATTGCACCTTTAAAAACTTATTAGAGGTATCTATGAAACTAAGGCAAAGATTATGGAATTGATGGGCATATACATTCAAAGATAAAGTCCTTTGCTTGACCTCTAGTAGCTGGTTTATAAGATTAACCTCTTTAAACTTCTTGATAAATGAAGTGTAGAAAATATTTTTCAAATCACTTTAAGAATTTCACTTAGAATTAGCTTTGATGTAGTTCTTCCACAACAAAGAAGCATGGCCCATCAGCTTTGTCTAAAAAAAAAAATCTTCACCTTATCCTCACAAGGATTGTAAAACCAATAACTTTCCCACAATTTTAACTAAGAACCAATTTCTTAACTATCACAAATATCTAGTGATGATTTCCATTTCACAATACTATAATCCTTGACATATTTGATGTACCAATGGTAATTACGGATATGAGACTAATTCAACCCTTGAAAGTCCATATAAAATAAAAAATCTTTAATGAGATTGATGGAATCCTTAACTTTTTATATTGCACTACAACACCATCAAGAGTTTTTTCCTCATCGTCATGATTGTCATCATTAATGCCATACTCCTAATCAAGATCTATATTCCATTCATTTGCCATCCCATATTAGTGCTAAGTTCTCAATGTCACTATCTCAAGTGTCAATTGGGACCGCGAGGTGATAGAATCAGCACTTGGCCTCCATTGTCATCTTAAAGATCCTCTCGACGGAGGATCAGGAAATGCAAGTTCCAAAGAGATGAATCACGAGGGATTCCATGCACCTTAAAGAACATCCCCCACGACTCTATCATCCTTGATGAGTATCCTATCGAACAATGCAATTGCTTGCTCCATATCCCCATTGTGGGCATGGAGGCCATTGGTAGAACATGTAGAGACTAAACTATCATTGCATTGGGGCATCCCAAAGAAGATTTGGCTGGCATGATGCATGTCTTGGCCCGAGCCAAGCCCGAAGAGCTCGTTGCAGCATGAGAAAGTCTTCGCCTCATCAATCGGGGCATATGTGCTCACTATTGTCATCCAGGTCACTACCTTTGCCTCGTCATGATGCCCAAAGTGGGCATATGTGATAGCAGAATGTGACTTGCTCGCCAGGATGAGCCCAACACAGGAGGATTCAAGTGCAGGGCTCTGGGTCCCAAGCTCTATCTCCTTGCAAATCAGTGAGCGTCTTCGATGCACTCAAGAATTGATGGAGCTTCACAGCACCAATGCTGCATTCTCCACCGCAGGAAACGAAATCTTTTCACAACCAAGTGATTTTGAGCTCACTCGGTGGTTCTGGACAGATGCTTGTTTTCGCAGCTGAAGATCTTTCCTAGGAAGTGGCGACTAGATTGCCGCAGCACCACTACTTTGTGCACCTATGAAATGACATGGCCGGATCATTGTGTTGGAGGCAAGAACTTATGGGAGGAGCTGCAACTGATGATTGCTTCTTCCACCGATCACAAGTTTTTCTTCTGCGCTGTGAGCTGCCAGAAGAACATCTGGGCAGTCTTGGCAAATTGCAAGGCTGTGACGTTGATCTAGCTTGGAAGCCAAGCATCTAGTGTCAATCCCATAAGCTTCGCTGTTCAGATTCTTCGAGCTTAGATGAGCTACTAGCTAAAGATGAATAAGTTATCTAGGGGATGGTCCAAAGTTGAGTTGAGCTCAATTCAGCTCAAGTCAATGCTAGTTAACATTGTCAACCATAAGTCTTATAAGGAAATATTAAGTCAGAAAAATGTTATTTTTAGGTGAACTTGAAATTTATGAATTTAAGTATCAATGGTTCAGAGAAATTTCTATTTTTTGAATCTTTCTAATGCAATTTACACAATAAAATATTGTTTCTAGAATTAAAAGTTTTTCTGAACCCATTGAAATTTTTAGGCTTTATTGGTCCCAAATAAAATGGGAATATTGAAGTTCGAATGAACCTAAAATTTCTATTGTACATTTCAACATTTCAACAATTGACCAGAAATATATAAATAATTCAAAACACTGATTCACTCGTTCATTCTTTAGGGTTTACAGAGATGGGAAGCAAGGAAGACAAAAAACTTGTAAGTAGTTCTAGCATACAGAAATGTAAGAATGTTAATTTTGTTTCACTACCACAATTTCCATATTACATGCTTGGTCCTTTTTACTCATCTAGGAATGTAGAGACCACTGTCACTATTAATAAAAATGCTCTTGTTACTTCCGAAACAACAATCCAGAACAAGAGAAAAGAAGAAATGGACAGCACAACAAAAAACACTAATAAATCCACTCTATAAACCTTTCAATGACTTTTGTAATCCACTAAAATATTATTAAAAAAAGGTAAGTTTTTTTTATATATCTTATTCTTTTTGATATGTTTTGTCTTTGCAAAGAGTATAAGTATATATGATGTGGACAAATCAAAGAGGTAAATCTATATATGATTTTGGGATTGAAAGGTAATCTTGCAAAAAGGTATACTCACGTGCCTGTGTGCATTCGCCATTATTATATATGGCAAGCCAGCTATATAAAATAAGGTTACATATTAATTATGTGCTAGTTTTTAGCTTATAAAACCCTATAACCACTTGTCTCTCATAGTAGGTTGTAATTACTGAGATTGACAATTATGATTCAATATATTGTCATGTCATAATAAAACATCATTCTTGAGATTGAAATATAATATATTAATTAGAGAATTCTTATTGTTGGGAAGTTTAATTTTTCTTGTGTGTTGCAATGGTTAGGAAAAAGTTTACTTTTGGTCCCGAAGGCTTTTTATATGAGTCTCTACCTCCATCTCCACTCTCAACCAATAATCCATCTTCACCTCTACGCAACAATCCTCCTTTTCATTTTGAGGGTTATTATGAGGTTTTTTCCATTTGCGATCTTGAGTGCAACTTAACAAAAATTCCTTCTTTATGATATTGTTAAAAGAGTTGGATTGCCTCTAATGCTCCAAGAGTGACGTCAATAGTTTCTTCAAGATCTTGCTCCAGATATGGCAAGAGAGCTTAATGTAAATACATATTATTTTCAGTGTTCTATATGCAACTTTTATTTAAACAAGACAGATGGTTGCATGGGTTTAGTAAATTTTATTAAGCATTGTTGCAAATGCCCAAGAGCGGGCTTGGAAGGTGTGCATGCGTGGATATATAAAAAAATCAAGAAAGAATTAAAAACATACAACTATTATAATTTCATGGTGGAGAACAATATTCCATTAGTAAACACTACATCAATAAATGCTGAATATGGGATATTTGGGCCACCTTTTAATGTAATATGAAAGTCATACATAGTTTTTTCAAAATTTTAATTCTTTATGAGTAAAGTGGAGAATCTTATATTTTTGAGAATGATAGTATTCTAGCATGTATAAAGATATTATTATATATACAAGTGGTTCTGACACTGTTATAATTTTGAAGTCCCATTTTTGAGACTGACAATCTAAACTTTTAAGAACCTCTAGATCTTTTCTTAGTATAAATATCGACAAAGGATGTTTTCTCAACATTGAAATTTTAGTTTGTTTAGAGTGTAGGAATGGCTAGGGAAAATGTTATTGTTACTCGCATTTGGCCCCCATACATTTCATATAAGTCTCCACCTCCGTCTCCAACTTCTACCAACATTCCACCCTTCCCTCCACACAATTATTATTGTGAGGCTTTTCCTTTTGTAGCCCCAAGTGTGATTGAACAAGAGATCCCTTTTCCAGATAATGTTCTAGATGTTACTACTAAAGATGGATTGCCTCATATGCTTCAAGAGCGATGCCAGATATGGCTGAAACTTTTGAAAGAATGAACACATATTTTCTCCAGTGTCCCATCTGCTACTTTTATTTAGATAAAACAAAAGGTTGTATGGGTTTAGAAACTTTTCTAGAACACTATCACAACTGCCCAAGAATTGGTGTGGAAGGTGTGCATAAATGGATGTATAAGAAAATTAAAAAAGAGTTAAAAACACACAACCATTATCATTTCATGGTGAGGAACAATATTCCATTAGTAAATACTACATCTATAAGTGCTGAATATGGTATTTTGAAGCCATCTTACTGAAAATTCTAGCTACTAATAATTCTTACACTATGATATTATCCATCCCTCGCCTTTTCTTTATTAACAAAATTGTATTACCTATAGATAATAAACTCATAATACTAGTAATTATGAATTTGATAGACTGACACTATAACTCTGTCATCTCTGACATTGACACTTTCTCTGTTACTAACACTATCACTATCACTATCTGCTGCACTGACATTGTCACTATCACAATCATTATCACATTGACATATGACACATTTTTCTCATTGCAAGTGGATGCATTCAATTGTCTTTTAATGTATCATTAATAAATAGATTTTTCATACCACTCCTCAATTTACACATTGCATATGATGTGCCATGAATACCTAGGAAGACTTCTAGAAAACTAAATATATATTATATATAAGTTTTTAAAACATCATAAATTACCTCCTAGAAGCAACTGATAGAGAAGGATGAAAACCTCTAAGATGGCATTTGAAGAACTCATATTCTTCAATTGCAAACACCAATCTACCAAAGTCACATGCTGCTTCGACCATCGAACCACTACTTGCTATGCAATTGATGACGACACCCTTAGTTGGGCAATAAAGCTCAAGTAAGACATGCATCGCTGATGGAGATTGGAATTGATACCTAGACAATATGTTGTGGATGTCATCATCTATGAGATTTGGTATGATGTCAGTAAAGCTATCATACTTTGGCAAAACCCTTGCAGCACGCTTGCTATCACGAAAACCGTCATTTTCTCTTCTGCAGAACACATGGTAGGTCCACATCATAACCTGAATAATAAAACTTTAGAGATAACCAAAACAGAAAATGATTTTTTACCTTTTCTGGCATACCTAGAATGCCTTTGGTCTCGACCCCAACACTATCCATGATGCACCTGGAAGAGAACCTCTTGAAGTTGACTTGAGTTGCATACCTCATAAGGTAAAACATCCAATGGGGGTCATTTGGGAGAATGAAGGCAACTTAATTAGTTGTGTGAAGGAGAATTGCTGCCAAAAGGAATGCATCTTTCAAGTGGTCTTTAGTCAGGTTGTTCCAGCTTGGGACATCACTATTAACATTTAGAAGACCAGCTGGCATATCAAAGAGCATAAAGTTTGTGCTCTTGAGCGGTCACTTATGGATCTTCTGACAAAAGTGTTCCCATTTTTGCCGGATAGCCATATTCTTAGCATCCTCCTCAAAAGATGCCATCAATGAATTGTAGGAGCCAATAAAGATCCCAACTTCACCATAGAATGCCACTGGAGAAACATGGCAAATCTAAGGGGAGAAGACAAAGATAAGATGTGAACCTAAGAAAAATTTACATACCATCATATGGCGTGTGGTAGATGTAAGTTCCTCTAGGTCCTCTTCTCAAGCATCAAGACGAGCTAGAATGAAGTTACTCCCGACAATTTTTGCTACAACCATTTTGAGGAACTAAGAAAAGGAGAGAATTAAAAGAAATATACCTCAAGAAGTTCCTTTGTTATGGGGACGTCTTCGATGATTATCATCACTATTGACTAATTCCTCCAAATGTGAATTTGCACGCTTTCGTCGAGGTAGAACTTCTTGGACATTCTGGTTCTCTTACTCGACTTCGTCTCGAGGAATTTCTTGCAAGTTGTTCTCACCGCCATCTTCACTCTCCTCGCCATTGGCACCAACAGTGTCGACATTCTCATGGCTATTATTTTCATCATCTGGCATGTCTTCATTGTTGCCTCTTGCAGCTGCTCGGTGGGTTGGTGCATAATCTGACATCTCCAATTCTTAAGGACAAGTTCGCTTTATTGCTGCTGGAAACTTCATTGTTGTCGGGTACATGCCTCCATCTCTCACACTATGCCTTAGGAGTCATTTGCATACTAGTGTTTCAAGAGGAATGCCTCTATATTAGAGATACCTATAATAGAATATAAACAAATTGAGTATAGTTGAGAAATTATATATTACCTGAAAGCCACTCACCGCATGAAGTAAGGTTGGCCAAGTTGTTTATTAAATGGAGTCGTGCTTGTGGCCTTCTTTGGCAGCCAGTCCTCTTCGAGTTTTGTAAGCTTAGTGGTGACGAAATCCTTGAATGGAAGTTTCTCAGGATCATCCCCTATGAAAGGCGCTAGAAACATCTCCCCTTCATATACAGTTTGTGGAATGTAGATGATCCTCCTCATCACAATCTCCATCATATTGTCCAAACCTTTTTTCTCCTTCTCTGAGTCTGCTATTGAGGTCGTTCAAAATGTGTATTTATTCCTCATATATAAGCTTTGACTTTGAGATATTGTAAATAATCTCATTTGGAGTCTTTCCCACTAAGAAATAACTTTTGTGAGTAACCTTCATGTAAACGCAAATAATACGTACTTTCATGACAAGAAATCTCTGTTATGATATTAAACCACTGCTTTGAGCGTTGAGGGTTAGCCACACTAAGTAATTTCTTTACCTTTGTCTTCTTTGTGATGTTAATTTTCTTGTCAATTGTAGCTAAATACTTTGAGAGTTCTTGATTATTTTTAGCTTGATGCGACTGTGCATATACATCTTGCCTAACCTTCACCAATGGCTGAAGACAACACAAACATTCTATGATAAGAAGTATACTTGGAAGAACATACCTTACTCCACACGACTATCATAAAAGCCATTGGATTCTTGTACCATCTATTGGCATTTTGACGACCTCGTTGATGCCAAATAAGTGATGCTAAATCATCACCATAATGGCTGCGGACTGCATCCTTGTTGAGATTGGCAAGAAACAGGATCTACTCGATATCATGTACTAGGCTTTGTTTCTACATTGCAAAGTGTCCCAGCTTGCAAAATATAAATTGTTAAAAGTGATTGAAGAGGGGGAGGTACTTACGTATTAATTTTGTGGCAAGCTATCACAAGCCTTGCCACATCTAGAGATCCTCTCGCATGTACATGTCCAACCAGAACATTGATGTGATTGACAGGATCATCTCGAAAGCATTCATTGATGCACTTCATCCATGCACACCAGCGATGATTCCCGTCAATAATGTAGAACATTTTCCCCACAAATTATTGAGTCTCAGGATGGCTCATAAGCATGTTGTCAAATTTGCAGGACTTCATTTTCCAAATGTCATCCCAAACCCTCTCGATTTCCGATGACACCGAGAGGGTATTTATCATTCCTAGCTTGAAAACTGAAACAAGGAACATACCTATGTTTGTCCCAAGGCCATTCTATTTGTACAAACTATAGATGTCCATGTTGACGAAGTGAGGTGAAACAGACCGAATAATGCTTGTCTGAGTGAATCAACATAGTGGGATTTCTTGGATTATGTCTCCCGGGCCTTCCCACTTGAGAGACTCTAGAGTCATGTGAATGGCTTTCTCTTTGGTTCTTAAAACTGTCTCTTGGAAGCGCTTGTCTATAATGTATTCAGGTAGCTCCACTTCTCTTTCAGCTTCAGCTACACCTCTAGTAGCACCATTATCATATCTAGCACCCAGCTCGGGCCCAACACCCCCGTCAAGCGCACTTGGGCACTGCTCCATAATGTAGCTAGTTTCTGCCATATTTTGTGAATATGTTAAGAGTAGTGGCATTTGTGGTTGTGGCAGCAATGGTAGTGATGACAATGGTTGCAATGACGCTGTTGGTGGTGATGATGGTGGCAGTGGTGGTGGTAATGGTGATGATAGCGGTGGTGGTAATGGTGGTGATGACGGTGGTGGTAATGGTGGTGATGAAGGTAGAGGTGAAGGTGGTGGCAGTGGTAATGGTGGTAGTGGTATTGATGGCGGTGGTGGCAAAAATGGGGGTGTATGTGGACTGGAGTTATCTAGCTGCAAAGACAGTAAAGTTGTTGCTATGGAAATCCCTATCTAAAGGTCAACTTGATTGTCCATCTGGATCTCATCTTCCTCATGTCTTCTCTTTGATCCAACATCCTTCTCCTTTTATAGTTGTTTCTATTTCTGAAAAAAAAAAACTCATTATAAAATAAAAATGCATAAGAAGTAAAAATACATAAGAAGCGCGGAGCACTTGGCATGGGCACCGGTTCGCCGGCCCCCAAGCACCATGGCCAGCCCGTGCGGAGTGCCCAGCCCAAGCACTTGGCGCGTGGACTTCACGCAGGTGCCAGTTCGCCAATGTACTAGTGTAAGCAACCAAAGAGAACGACTTGATAGACGATCCATGGGGTTCAAATATAGAGGGAAAGGGTCTATGAATAAAAGTGCACCTCCTTTTCCAATCGGTTAAGGGTCTTGGGATACTTGGGGTTAAGTGTCCTTGGGTTTGAATAATACTGGGTTGGGTGACCTCCCGGGAAGTCCAAACCTTGAGAGATGGGACTGTGATGCAGGTGGTGTTAAACCATCGGTGTGACCAAGGTAAAGGGGCATGGCCTTAGCGTAACGGGCTGATATATTGGTGGTACCTTGGGAATATGGTCTTAGATATGGACCTATCCTCAAGGAGTAGTAAGTCGGGAAGACATGACTTAGATATAGACCTATCCTCAAGGAGTAACAAGTTGGGAAGACATGGCTCTCCACTACAGTTCACGTGTGAACTCGTAGGCAAGGTGGTGGATAGAAAAGGGCCAATAATGGAACGACTTTGGGATCTTGGGAATAGTGTAAGGCTTTCCTCATTGAGTGAGGATGTGATCCAGATGAGCATTTGATGCAGCAAACGGGCTAACATAGTTGTGGTAAACAACTATAGTTGGGATTATAGGAAAGATGCAGACTCCAAAACAATAAAGGAGTCACAAGTCCTCGAAATGGTAGCCAGGGCTACCTCTAATAAATGCTGGAACAACCCAAGGAGTTGGGGGTGTACTTAAAGGATGAGTTGGTATTCTCATCACATGGACAAGTGGTCCTAAGGGGCAAAAGGGTGCCCCAAGAGAACAAATCAAGTGTCGGAGTAACACTTGCAAAGATGGTCCATGTGAGTAGGACTTGAATACAAGAAGTTGTATTCTAGTGAGCTAGCACCTCAAAGGTAGGACCTCACGGGTCGTCGGATGATAAAGTCCAAACTTATGAGGTTTACATTTGGTATCGGAGTGGGTCTTGGGTCCGACTTTGTTGGTTGGATAAAGGAATCGCACCACATGTTGATTGACATCTGGCTGGTCCAATTTGCTCCTGCTGGGCTCGACTCGAGGGGTAGGGTGTCAAGAGAGCGGGGCTCTCGGGAGAGCTGCGGCTCTCAGCTTTCGTTCACGAGGGCGTGAACTTGCAGGGAAGCGTGGTGGATTGTAAGCAACCAAAGAGAACAACTTGATAAACGATCCATGGGGTTCAAATATAGAGGGAAAGGGCCCATGAATAAGAGTGCACCCCCTTTTCCAATCGGTTAAGGGTCTTGGGATACTTGGGGTTAAGCGTCCTTGGGTTTGAATAGTACTGGGCTGGGTGACCTCCCGGGAAGTCCAAATTCAGGAGCTTACAACCAGCCCACGCCAAGTGCCTGACCCAGGCACTTGGCACACGGACTTGGTGCGGGTGCCGGTTCGCTGACGTACCGGCCCGTGATAAAGTGCTATGGCCGACCAGTGCCAAGTGCCCAGCCCGAGCACTTGGCGCGGGCGCCAGTTTGACAGCTTACCGGCCAGCCCCTATAGCACACGTGGTTTTGACCCTTTATCCTATGGTGATTTACCATAGGATAACACCATGAAGCGGAACCTAAACCCTCTTTGTGCCATGTGATAGATGCCACGTGTCACATACCACGTGTCCAAAGGAACGTGGTGAGGAACTCAAGGTTCAGAGCCTTGGGCCACTGAACGAAGGAACAGTGCCAAACTCCCAAGCATGGAGCCAAGGAGTGACAGAACCGAACCATGGAGCAACTCCCGAGCATACAGCCCAAGGAGCGAAGGGACAGAAGCCCGGAGTGACTTGGAACAGTCCTAGAGTAACGAGCATCCCAATGCTAGGATGAGCACGCAAAACGGAGCCAAACGGAGCCAAACGGAGTCTAACACTATTTCAGCATACCGGTGGCCTAACGCGAGGATATGGGTACTCCACCAGTTAGCATGGTGTGGAGCTTGGGCTTAGACCCAAGCTGGACATAAAACAAGGATAGGCACGCAAGCGGGAGCTAGACTATGCCTCAGGTTGGTCGGCCATGCCCGACCTACCCATTATCCCTATTATACATTTGGAACCCCCCACAGCGCGCCCCCCCCCCCCCCCCCCCCCTTGAGGAACACACGCTTTGGGCTTTCACCCCAAGCCTCCCTTAGTATCAGGAGTTAGTGTCTGGGACAAGCTTGAAACTTACTAAATATGGAATGGTGTTAGAATGCGAATTTGGACACGGGACAAACACCATTGTGTTCTGGCCAATCTCTACATTTCGTAGATATGCCAAATGAGCAAATCTAGACACTTTCCATAAATAGCATTTGAGACCGAAATGAGACTAACACAAAGGGCATGATAACGAGGGTGTTTGGCAGACACGGTAAGCTATCATCTAGCGATATTGAGGGACCAAGCTCAATATCGCGGGGTTCCCAACACTAGCAAGTGCAAGTCAACGAATGAGTTTCTTTAACCAGGTCAAGTATGCTTAACTAAATAGACACTTAGGAATTCCTTCATTATGCTCATCTGGTCAAGTGCACACGCGAAGACCAGTTTCTCAACTAGCTTAGGCGGAGACTGATAACTAGTCCAGCAATACCGACCTCCTGCCATCGTGGCAATAAGGTAAGAGTGTCCGTAAGGACTAGTTGACAGGTAACTTTCGATACCCGAAGTCACATTCGCGACAGCCTCCAAGTGCCTTGGCCCGCCCCCAAGTGCCTTGGCCGGCCTGTGCCAAATGCCTGGCACTTGGCACGGGGACTTGGAGTGGGCGCTGGTTCGCCAGCATACCAGCCCACGCCAAAGTGCCATGGCCGGCCTGCACCAAGTGCCCTGCCTAGGCACTTGGATTTGGTGCTTGGGGGCGGGCTGGTTTGCTGGTGAACCGGCCCACCCCCAAGTGCAGTGGCCGGCCCGTGTGAAGTGCCCAACCTGGGCACTTGAAATGGGGACTTGGTGTGGGCACTTGGCAATGGCAGCACTGGGCACAGCGGTGGCAGCGATGGGCACTATAGCAGCAGTGCTGGGCGTGGTGTGGCATGGCGTGGGTGCGGCAGCGCTGGGCATGGCATGGGAGTGACTAGAGGAGTAAAAAACTTACTCTTGGCGGCATTCTATTTGATGCCGATGGATCCCACAATCACTCCCAATCTCCAGCTCTACTAACCCTAATGCTGGCAGCCGCCCTAACCCTAACCTAGCTTCATCACAGCCGTTCATCGTGGATGCAGTAAATCTTCATTACATTCTGCAAATATTTGCTAGCAATGTACAATTTCTATTTCGTCCTAGATTTGATCACGTGACAAAGTCCTTTTGAGTTTTAATTTAATAATAAAGGTGTGCTCTAATATAACTATGCCATAATGTGGAAATAATGTCACAGATGCATGTGTTGAATTAATCACAATATGAAATTATAAATGAGAATTATGCGTTTTTTGCAAGTCATAGAATCTTGTCAGAAAATATAAGATTATTAAATTGTAAGATGTTATTTCCAAAGCAGTGTATATAGATAAGTTACTATAGGTGATAGATGGTAGTAAAAAGATGGAATATATTTAAATGAGTTCAGAAAAATGTGTTGATTTCTGGCTTTAATGAAGTACTGAAAATATGTACAATATTTAATTTGTTTGGCAACAATTGGTTAATGGTAGATCCTAGAATAAAATCATTCCTATCTTTCATATTTTGGCACATGCTTGAGGTGATATTTCTTTCCGTTCTACCAAAAGTTAGTCCATATAATAACTTTGAGCATGTTTTTGAATTTAATGTATACAGACTTTTAATATTGTACACCATAGTCCTTTATACTTCATACAAAATTTATTATAACAACATTATTCGATGTTAGATTCTAAAATAAAATCACCCTTTCTTTTCACATAATGGCATAGCACATGTTTGAGGTGACATTTCTTTATAAAAGTTTAGAGTTCCGAAATCTAAAGGCAACAAAATGGGGAGTTTCCTTTTGCATTACCAAGATCACCCATCACTTTCTTTCTCCCAAAGTCTTATTTCAGAAAGTTTTCTTTGCCGATGTTTCGATCTTTCTCTTAGTTCTATTTCATTGGAGGCTGTGATTCTCAACAACATTGGTGTAGTTGAACAATTGGAGTTTCTTCTTTCAAGTGTAGGTGAAAGTGGATAACATTGAGATTTGCAACATTCCAAGTCGAAGAAAATTCGAGTTTTTGGATCTCCAATCAAAGTGCAAAGCTGCAATCTTGCCAAAGTGAATGTGAAGCAAGAGTCGGTCATCATCATTTCTTCCTCTTTTAGTTCTAGTGGAGATGTTAGTCCAATGCGAACCAAGAATTTCCAAATTCCAATTTTACCAATATTCAAAGTTGTTTGCAATGTTTTCTAGTTTTCCCACTTCTCTATCGATATGCGTTCCTTTTTGCATAGGCCCGTTAGCGAGCTCCATCTACATACAATGGCAATATCTTCTTTAAACTACCACCTCTTGTCAACTCAAAACAGAAGGGGATGGAGACTAAGTAAAACATCCACAACTGATGCAAGATCAAGACCACACATTTCCAGCATTTCGAAGGCATAATGTCCATGGTTCATTGTGGTGGGTATTTTGATTGTGTGAATAAAGCATGCAATCGAGAGCGCGGTAAAAAATCCACATTTTTTTAAGGATCTACAACCAATCCTTCCATTTATGACACTATTGGTGTTGAATTCAAGTGTTGGTTTTGCAAGAATGCTCCATTGTGTCATGCCATCTATGGGGCCAAGATGTACTATTTTCTTCCACAGAATGGAGAGGTTGGTAGAGTTGCAGTACATATTGGCACACACACATCCAATGCAGGAAGGGATACAAAGGAGTTTAATCAACTGTTTCAAAAATGCAGTGCAGATAGAGACTGTGAAAAACTCATCTACAACTCCAAAGCATGTTCAAAAGACAGTGCTCAAGGATTTTATCGCAAACACTTTACTTAATTCGGACTGCAAGAATACTCAACTGGATGAGACTAGCTTGCGGGAGTTACTATGACATATGGAACCTACAACTAGCCTCAGAAGGTATGAAAATATTATTACATACTTTTTAATAATATCTCTCTTACATTTTGTTTTATTTAGGATAAAGTCTTGGATGTGTGAATCTCGAGAGGGGAACTCCAATAAAAAATCGACTCAATCCTTGAATTAAAACGGACTTGTCCCTATAAGTTTATCCATGAGAGTTTATTTCCAGATCAAGTCATTAGTGAGTAAGAGCGTCTCTTCATTTTTAAAATGTCTATCATGGGCCCCGCCTCTGGTATAGATCTTGTTTCCCGAATGGATATGTCTGGGTTGAGTGACCTTGCTAATGCATGGGTACATTTTGACCATATGGAGCGGGTGGCAGGTTGGACAACCATGGGAGCTCATGTGTATGATCTGAGGTAGTTTTTTTTTCTCATTATCTTAAAATGGTTTTAAGCATTACCCTTTTTCACAAGCTACATTGTAACTTGACAATTGCAACAGCAGAGTTTAAAGTACAAGACCAAATGGCTCAGGAAATATTTTGGAAGTCCCTCTCCGACATTGTATTGAAACGGACTAGTAAGCCTGCCAACTTTTATAGTTTCATGGCAAATGGGGCTGGGGCTAATTGGAATGGTATCCGGGTAATCTTTGGGAATGGTCAACCCTTAGAAGGTCGTGAAAAGACTTGTGAGTTCCATTGGGCTCAGAGCCTAAACCAATAGTGCCACCTTATCAAACCAAATTTCCAATTAACATTTAAGGAATTGTGCAAACAATGGTAGGCTGCACCTTTTGAAGAAAAGCATGAGGCAAAAACAAAAAAGATCTGAATATGGTGGCATGAAGATGGCCATACTGACGTAAATTGTTTACCACAATTTGAGTCATGGTTGGGGTGGTGGGAAGTTAAAATGTTCCAATGGGGACATCACTCTTTTCAGGTTAGTTGTTCTTTTTTTCCTCTCTTTTTATTGCTTTTTAATATTATCTTTTTATAAAGATCAACCACTTGAGGATCTTGTATACACCCCAACTGTGAATCTCTTAGAGAGTAAGTATTGGAGCTAATGTTCTTCTGAGGTAAGGAAAAGGAAAATGAGTTTATATGAAGCATGTCTATAAGATTTGATACGCATTATAGAGTAGTCTTCAAAAGCCTTGGCATTTGAGGAAGGAAGATACATGGGAACAAGACCTTCAGTTGAGATGTTATACAATTGGATGAAGAAGAAAGTGACTCCACCAACACGAATAGTGGCAATTGTAGTGGAGGAAATGGTCCATGGCACATCTATAGAGTACACTCCTTGGGCTTCTATTAGTGACATGAAGACCGTCTACTCAAAGCGTCGCTTTTCCTTTGCTAGTGCAAATGTTGGCACCGATCTTAGAGCAAAAAGCTCTCACAGGCCTAATGTTGAGTATCATTCTACTCCAAGACATCACCCCCAAACTGAGCCACCTCAAGTGGCTGATGAAGAAAGTGCATCATAGCAGGTTGAAATTGCTTATTGTAGTGTGGAGCCGAATCAATGGGCAATCCGTCGAGTGCCAGCAAAATCAAATGTAAGGTGTATAGGGATGCTTCTGAGGGGCAAGTGTTGGGCTTGGATCCGTGGTGACAAGTCTACTTCTGTTCTAGCCCCATATTTCCATGGGGAATGAAAGCAAATAGGATTTTCAAGATGGTGTTGGCTATATTGCTGCAACACTAATGTCAACCATATAAAGCGACTTGAAGACACTATAGTGACTAAACTTGATGCAATACCTAAAGAATGGCCGGTTGTTAATGGGGTTGAGCTCACCTCGGATGAGATTAAAAACCTTAAGAAATCTGGTTTCAATCTTAAAAGGAGAGTTGGAGACATGAGTGATAAAACTAGGACTATTCCTATAGAGATGCACAGGGGCTAGTAAGAAAAGGTAAAGTAGTTAAATTTATTGGAACCGTCTCCAAGTAAAAGCAAGGTAAAATAAACTTGGCTCAAACACTTGAGTGTGAAATTCTCTCTATAAAATACATCATTGCGCTTGCAAAGGAGTACATAGTTAAAACAGAAAGTGGAAAGTACACAATTGCCATTCAAGACTTTCCTTCTTGCATATGTCCAGACTTTACGAAGCGTGAGGAATATAAGAAGGCATATGCTCCTTGCAAGCATATGTACTACATCTTTATTAACATCTTGCACCAAGATCCTAAAGTGGATATTTATATACACCAAGCAAGCCTTACTATTGCTGAGTTGTAGAAAATTTTTAGAGCTCATTAGATTTTCCAGCACTATCGATGTTTATTCTCTATCAATAATATAAACTTATTATACCTTATATAATTAGTAAAATATTTTATTATTTCACTTTTCATTTTATATACTTGCAAGTGTTTTTTTCGCAATACTGCCCATAGTATTCGTGAGTTTCCATTTTTGTCTTTACCATCTCAAACAATATTTCATGGTAGTTTTTCGGATGCGTGATGTTGCAATGTGTTGTGAGAGCATATATAGTATCATAGTTGTTTATTTTTTCCTTTCAAATGGTTATATAGCCTTATATAGAATCTTAATTCAAATTTAATAATTTTAAAATTCTGACAAACCTGACATTTACTAGCCAAAAAGCATAGAGTACAAATTTAAAGAAGTGACAAGAATACTTTTTTTGCAAACATTTTATTTTATATTCTAACAAATGTCCCTATCATTGCATATAGTAAATATTTAAATTATTAAAACAAGAAATGTCCTTTAGAACATTTTTATCTATATAATTTATAAAGAGTTATAAAATTATTAGGTTTGCCATAACTTTAAAATTTTAAAATTTATAATGTTTGTACTAAATTACAATTGAAAATTGAGTTCAACTTATGAGCTCAACTCTTCAGCTCATGAGCTCAAATATGGTCCAAACTCATTATTTACAAGAATGTCATGTTTGCAGATGAAAAGTTCTATAAAATGGTTTTTTTCTGTGTGAGTATGGTTGAGGTCTATTGGGAGGGCGAGGAGGAAGCGGCCGGTCCGCTCAGGTGGCATTACAATGCTCCAGGGCCGCAAGAGCTTGATTCGGGTTGTAGGGAAGCGGCAACGCAGTGTGTCACTCCAGGATGCTCCGCCAGCTCAGGTGAGTGATCGAGCTTGTAATCTTTTTCTTGCAGTGCTGTGATGTCAAACAGCTTAGCTTGTTGTGACTGCCCTGTGTGTGGGAAGCAAACGTGGGAATGAACTTCTTGTCAGTTGCCATAGTTTGCTCTGTTTTGATTCAAGCAGGTTGATCGATGGTTGTCTTGTCCAGATACTTGCCTGCCAAGTGGGAAGAAAAACTGGTTCCAGATGTCTTCCAGACACACTTCAGGTTCTTGTTTCATTTTCTTGTGGACTTCATCTGCTCTTGTTGTTTGCACGTTGCAAGAGGCTCTTTGTGTTGAAAAAACCTTGTTTTGTGTTATTTCGCAGAGACTGCACCATTGGACTTGTGCATGGATTTCTTTTTATCCAGTCCGAAGCTCGCTTATTGAATCTCCTTTTCAAGCCATATGCGATGGTGGAGCTAGGAAACTCGTCGTGGGGAGGGTTAACTGGGAGAATGAAGACCTCCACACAATTACGGGATTGTCAGTGATTCATATGCTTCTTGCAGAAGACCAAGGAGGGTAAAACTTGTCGAAGCCAAGGGTCCGGGAGATTGCTTGTCCGAGCAACAGGTGGCCTGGTTTCTTATTCTCTCGGATGCCAGGCATGCTATGCATGAGCTCCTCGGCCTCCTCCAGCCCTCCAGACTTGGTGAGAACGTCCACAAGGCAATGCTTGAGATAGAATGCCTCACTTGTAGCGCTATGCCTCGTGGAACATTGCTCACCTTAAAGGAAGGATTGCGTTCCAAGGAATCTGATTTAGATTGGAAGATGAAGGGCTGAATGTTTCCATTGGAATCTAACGATTGAGAAGATCTTTCAAATAGATGTGATACGAACTCACTTCTGGTTTCTGTTTTTTCTCTTGCAGGCATAGTCATAACTGGTGGCATTTAGAGCTTTGTCATCTAGAGGGTGGTCCAGCTGAGAACGTGCTACGCATATTTGACACCCGTATATGGGGAGACCGCGAAAGAGCTGAAAGGGATACATTTGCGGTAAGCTCTCTTAACAGAAAAATCCAACACTAAGTAATCAATATGTACAGGGATTGAAGAAAATATACTAGTAAATGGTTGCTCTTGCAAATACAAAAGAAGATCTAGATGCTAAGACCTCTATTGTAATGTGCAGGTGAGCTTAAACGCGTTGGAATTTTTGCTGTGTCTTCAATCAAACAGATTTGGAGATCACATCACGAAGCTCTTTGTGGACAAGGTACGTGGGCTGGCGGCGATTTTTGAACTTATATTTTCCTTACTTTTTGTGTTTAGTCCACATGATTTTCTGGTCCTTTCGTCACTGGTTCGAAGCTCTTTATTGCAGAGGCCAAACAATTACTCTCATATTTGAATCAACGCTGAGAAATGTTGTCAAAGTGACCTCACTCTGATTCTCATCAGAGCATAAATGATCGGTTCTACAGAGGAGATTCACCAAACGATAGTCTCAGCAATCAATGCTGATTTAGTTTGTGTTTGTGTGCTCTAAGTTGTGTTCGTTATTTTTGACCTGTCAGATTGCTTCGGCATTGTATGAGTATGGCTCCAGCAATGAAAGTGCTGTCTCTTCACTCTTGGGATCAAAATTTAGTGCTAGGGAGCTCAAGGTTTGCCTGTGTATTCATTGTCCTTGCTCTGCTCTCCCAGGTGATTGGAGCCTCAAATGAACAGATGAGAGTATTTGGACATCTGTGGGCAACAGCAAGCTCAAATCTGATGGTAATGTAAGATTGATAATATAATTTTCACTATATAAGTATTATATTTTTAGAGCATATAGCAAATTGGTTACCAACAGGTTTATGTTTACTGTCCGTACCTACTCGACATTTCTATTCAGCAGAGGCTGATCCAATCCCCGAGGGCAATTACATTTACAATCTGCCGGAACATATGACACAAACCACAATAAAATTCCAAGAATATTTCATGGCTTTAAAGCTGTAATGCATTAAAGGTTGGGAGGTTGGCCTAAGGTTTACTCCTCGTTCATTTTATTGGTATTGGAGTGGCTGTGTGTAGGGCACAATGGATTCTTCACAGTCCACAATGGGTGCTTACTGGTTCTTATGACTTGAGGCCTGCGCAGCCGTCTCGGGCCCGGCACTACTCGGTGTAGCCGATCTAGGATCGATCATTCATCGTCTTGGAGACCTTGCAAAGTTCCACTGGAACATTAGCGTCCGAGAGAATAAGAAACCAGGCCACCTGTTGCTCGGACAAGCGATCCCCTGGACCCTTGACTTCCGCCAGCTTTGCCTCTTTCTCCTTCCACAGCAGAAGATCAGGCATTCCAGCCGTCCAGTTACTGTGGTCTTCTGCAAGAAGCTTGCAAATCGCCGACAATCCTGGACCTCCGATACAGACCGTTATTGTTTGAAGGAGTACTTCTCCCAGTTTACCCCGCTACATGATGTCCCGTAGTGCTCTGCCCAAGTCTCAGCCACGAGTTGCCTAGCTCCACCATCGCGTATGGCTTGAAGACGAGATTCAATAAGCGAGGTTCGGACTGGATAGAATGAATCCGTGCACAAGTCCAATGGTGCAGTCTGCAAACAAGAACTGTAGAGCAACCACGATAAAATGAAACAAGAACCTGAAAAGGTGTCTGGAAGACATCTGGAACGTCTGAAAAGATAACATCCCACATGAGCAGCCCGAACAATGTCAGCCATATGCCGCTTTCTGAATGGACTCCTTTCCAGCCGCCTCCATCTTCTCCGGCATAGTATTGAAGTGCCAGGTCCTCCACACTGCATTGTTGCCCATCGTAGCCATAAAATCTGCTCTTCATTCCATTGGCATTGTTTAGCGGCCGTCCCATAATCGTCACCTTCAGAAACAGAGTTGTAGCTGAAGGCCAAATATCTGGAAGACACAGTACGTACCACCTTGTGTTTTTTCTTTAAAAGCGCTGCATATGGAGGTACTGTCTACCTTCTAGGAAGTTTTCCTAGTCGGAGAACCCTCCGTTGCAAAGCGATACGATCCCCTCCTCGGACGTTGAAATCGTTTAATCCGTTTTCTGCAACGAGCAGGCTCTCTTCTAAACGCTGTAAGTGCTCCAAGTCAATAGATAGCCGGAGAGTCCAGTATCCTCTCCGTCCAGGACAATACTGCATGCTAAGGAGCTGCTTGAAGAGGTTTACAGCTTCAGCGTATCTGGTCAAGAGCCAGTTTTCGTTCAAAAGTATTGTCCGCCATTGGTGAAAGAGCGTACCTGCGTTCTTTCTCCAGAAACGATGCAGCCACAGTACAGATTGTTGCATACACCCATGCAGCCGAAAACCGTGCTAAAAATGGATGCTTGATCTCGGTGTGTGCATTGATCAATTCGAGTGTAGTCCTTGCTTTTCGAAAAGAGGAGTTTAGAGCCTCAGAATTACCAGCTTCCAGGGACATGTCAACCACCTGAGCCAATTGCAATGCCTGAAAACTTGACGGTCAGACAAATTTTATAACAAAGTAGGAACGGACCTGCTCATACGCCAGAAAGTCCTCTCGAGAAGCAAAGACTGGCATTGTTCTAGCGCACCTATAGCTTGGATAGTTGATCCTTCCAATATCCACAAGAAGAAAAACATGGAACTCCTGCTCACCGTTTAGAAAGAACAGCCTCTGAATAAATAAATAAATAAATAAATAAATTGCTCAGCATCAGCAGTGTAACACTTTGGAGAGGATGTCAACTGACCTGTAAACGCCAAAGTAGAACTTCAACTGTTTCGGCTATTCGAATGCATGGGCCGGTTGCTTCACGAATTAAAGCCGTTAGATTACTGCTGCCAAGTATTTCACGCTTGTATAAAAAACCAATGATCACTTGCTACTTACAAATGCAGCGAAATCAATGCATCTCGAATTGCTGTAATAAGCTGAATCTTTTTCAAACTTAGCGTAGCACTTTTGATCTGTAAGCAGGAACAGAAATAAAAACAAGGAAGAAAGTCTTAGAAGTAACTACCATGATTTTGCTGTTCACTGCCAAATCTTTGAGCTCTTGTACAGTCAGATGTTCAAGCAACTCAGACGAATTGACGTCCGCGTCGAAAACTAAGTAGCGTCTCTCTGTTACAAGGGAGCAAACATATTATGAAGTCCACGATGAAAGAAATTGAGTACCGACTAACTCATGGACTGCAGAATTTGTGTCACCAATATCTTCATAGAAGATGTTCTGAAGACGGAACCATGGCCCTGCAAAAACCACTGTCTCCCTTGAGTCACAGTTTGTGCGACGGCGTCGAGCTTACCCTTTCGTTGAGCCAATCTTACAAAAAGGCGCTGTCCATCAGACGAGATTGAACGAAATGCCTCGAGAAGTTCGATCTCGTCTGGAGTAAAGAGATGGAGATCCCGTTCCAATACCACTTGGAGCATGTAGAGAAAATTCTGTTGGTATCGACAGCCGTGGTCTTGTCCCTTGTCAGCTGCATCCATCAGACGGCTCCATTTGACAGCCAGCACTTTTTCTTCTGAGAGACTTCCAATAGTCCGACTCTGGATCTCACGCAAATCAAGCTTGAGGCGTGCAGCTTCCGATGTACTCTCGGAGACATATCCCTGAAAGCTTTGTGAACAATTGAAAAACGCCCCAGAGATTATTACCTGAACGTCTACCACGCCTTTGTCCATGAGAGGAGACAAATAACGCGAAAGCTCTTTTGGAATATGTCCCAGCGAAAGCCCATCCGCCGTAAGCACCTGGCGCAATGTTGTTGTCAGCCATGAAACACGTCCATTCAGTCAAGTTTACCTTCACAGCGTATGTATCCATGGGATTTTCTGGTTCCCTTACCAGGTGAACTCGCATCCCAGATTGGCACTCGACGTCTCTGTGGTACTTGCGCCCAGCAATCCTTGCCTCCAGGCAGCCATTGTAAATATCTCTAGTTTCACTGTTGAGCTCTGCCGGAAGGACACGTCGGGCTCCTCAAAGCATTCAAGAGTAGAAGAAACTTCCGGTTTCGGAGACCCTGCCACCGTGTTACAGTCGACCCCAGTCTCGAGCGGAGGAGACTGCTGGATTGCTAGTACGCAGTTTCCGCTTTCCTCGTACTCTATCTTTTTCGACAAGTTGAAGTGAAAGAGTGTATGCTGGACACTGTTCTTCTTTTTCTTCCCACTTTGCAGGCAAGTATCTGAACAAGAGAAACCATCGATCAGCGTGCTTGAATCAAAACAGAGCAAAATCCAAACCAAGATGGCAGTTGACGAGAAGTTCATTCCCGCGTATTTGCTTCCCACACACAGGGCATTCCACCCAGTCACAACAAGCTAAGCTCAGGCCTCCTTTTATTTCCAGCGAAACATCACCGCACTCCAACACTTCCTGCAGGAAAACGATCACAGATCCACCCAAGAAATAGAAGCTCGATCACTCACCCGAGCCGGGAGTGACACATTGCGCTGCCGCTTCCCAACACGAATCAAGCTCTCACGGCCCCGGAGCATTGCTGAGATTACCGCATGGAACACCGCCTAGGACGCTTCCTCTTCGCAGACCTAAACCCTAGCCAAATCAAATATTTCCCTCCATTCCTTTGAATTCACTAGGGCTCTTTATGATATTATCTTATTTTAGTGCACAATGAATTTTAATAGATGCCTTCAAAGTTTGGTCACTTGTATTACGAGCAAGTTCTTCTTTGGTCACTTGTATTACAAGCAAGTTCTTCTTAGCGTGCTTCGACCAAGGAGAGAAGTTAATATCTACACGGCATTTCAAGGCTATGAAGTCCGTATAAATCGCAATCCCACTCAAGGCCCCAAAATTCCATTGCACAACCACGGTTCTCATACTATCATTTTAAGTACCATGGCATTAGTCATGATAATGTTTATGCTATGCCTTTCAGGATTTTCTCCGTTCTCTACACTAGCATCTCCCTCTAGCATTATAACTGAGTCTGTGTTTAGGAAGTTCTTCCCATCCAACATTGCGAATCCTTTCTACAAATACAACGATTTCATTGCGGCAACAAAAAACTATCCCACGTTTGGAAGCACGGGGAGTCTTGATGTTCAAAAGAGGGAACTGGCGGCCTACTTTGCAAATGTGAAGCAGGAGACTGGAAGTAAACTCGGATAGCATTTATCCATTAATATCACTAATGTCTTGAAGTTTGTATATGGTTGCTTGGCTGTAGCACTGCAATACATTTGAGATCAACCGAAACAACGTCTATTGTGACACTAGTCGTGGGATCCCATGTCCTGCAGGTACAAAGGCTTACTATGGAAGAGGACCTTTGCAGCTCACCTGGTAAGCTGGAAATGTTATATTCAATATTTAAAGTGTATATATACAGGAATTACAATTACGATGCTGCTGGAAAGGCTTTCAACATGAACCTCCTCCAAAATCCAGACCAGGTTGCTCAGAATGGCGTCCTTTCGTGGAGGTCATCAGTGTTAGGTTTGCTTGACCCTGACTTCAAGACAAAAGCAATCAATCTTCTTGACAGGTACAAAGATATTTTTGCTTGATCAAATATAGATTTGCGAGGAATTCCTCCTGAGATCTACATGCACCGAATCGCTACCTCAAATTATACCAAGAAAGCAAGTAGCCTATCGAATAAACCCTAACATGCAAACGAAAGTTAAAGAAGAACTTGACAAGCTTGAGAATGCTGGCTTCATCTACCTAATTCAAAACCTGAAATGGCTATCACCACTTGTCATTATTCTCAAGAAAAATGGCAAACTCAAAGTCTACGTCAACTACAAAAGGCTCAATAATGCAACCCAAAAAAACACCTTCCCAATTCTACTGGCTACTACAGAGACTTGAACTCAACACTGTAGAGCAAAGGGCAAAACCCTAACTCTAGCATTTGCGGCTATATCTCCAAGCACCGAGATCAGGATCTACAACACCGAAATCAAGCTATAGGCCTCTATGAGTTCTCCCGCATCATAGAGAAAGAGTACAAGATTGACATTGCAAAGAAAATGCTTCCAGCTTTTCGAGAAGAAATGGTGTGTGCCCAAGAACTCAAATATATTTTCACCACGGGCTACATTGCAGGGGTAGTCAAGCTTCCAAACAACAGAAAGCAAGTCACATCCATGTTGCAAACAAAAGGGATGCCACCGGGATGCATCAAGATCATTGAGAATTACAACTCCAGAAGCTCACTTCAAATGAGTAACATCACCGATGAAGCAAAGCCAAGGCTCAAGTTTCTCATCTCAACTCTCGAGATGTGCAAGTCAAGTAGCTCCACCAGCAAAGCCATTGCAATCCTCTATGACTTGCAACACAAAATCAAAGTGGACATCACAAGTTACCTCCACAAAAAACTCATTAAGGAAATCCACTTGGCAACAAAACTGATCCATAGCAGCCAAAAATGTGAAACACTTGCATTCCCCTATGTGGCTGCACTTGTGTCAGCTCTTGACTCGGAATTTTCACTCAGCGTGAAAGTACCTCCGACAACACCACAAACTAGAAGAAAGTGGGAATGCAAATCGAAGAGAAGAGAGGATCCGCTCCATATATCCGATGAAGGAGATGAAGAGGAGGAAGAACAAGAGGACAAAAAAGAGCTTTTGCCACTGACAATGACTCCACCAGAAAAAAGAACCAAGATGACAACAGGTTCACCCCCAAAGAACAGGACAACCACAAACCAAATCGAAAGCATCATCTCCAAGGAAGAATTGGAGGAAAAGAGTCAGGAACAAAACCAAGAAATCAATCTTGACTCCATAACCACCCCAACCAATAGTGTAGCAGTTCACACCAAGAAAGAAGGGCGAGCATCCCCACCTACAAAAGCACCAGTTGACGACAGCACTATGCCTCAGCACCGAGAGCACCACAGCAAGGAGCGTCCAGACCAGGAATGATGCAGGGAGCCAAAGCAAGAGCAACAATGCGAACTAGAGCTGCCACACAGGCTGCTCAGCTCGGTGTTCCTTCAGTTTGTTGATGAAGTCCAACGCCTCCAACCAACGCCACAGATGCCAATCCTGCCGGACTTTGCATGACAGTTCCACAACGAATAAATGAGCATCTTTCTACACAATGGAGTATAGGCCATAATCAACGTAGTTGTCTTCCAGCCCCTAGATGCAAAGCTCAACAAGATCCAGAACGACATCCAGCAGCTCAAAAGGAGCATTTGAGGTATGTCCTTCCAAGGGACAGTATGTGCGGAGACACAATGCATCAATGATGAGCTCGCTAAAGAAAATGCAGACCTCCACAATGAGATCCCCATTTTGATGGCAAAGCAGCCTGCAGTAATGGAAGACGACAATGAAAGCAAACACGACGAGGAGAATGACGATGATGAAGAGTTCCATTAGCGACTCAACAAATTCCAAGTCAAACTCGCAGGAAATTCAGTGCCAACAAAGCCAACCGATGCAATGGAGTAGTAGGGGCTTCAAGACGAAGCTCTGTTTAGTTGTGGGAGAGTGAAGTATATCAAATTAAGCATGCATTTGAGCATTTTTTTGACATTCAAGATTACGACCTTAACACTCAAGGTTACAATCTTGATAGTCAGGACTCAGGAAGAAATGGTAATTGCCACCATGTAGGAGTAGTTAAGGGGGAGAGTTAATACTCGACCCCTATCCCTATCTTTGTTGTATTCCAACCTATCACCAATGCACATTTATTTGCTCAAGACTCAGAGTATTCTAGTGATGTCAAGCTTATCCTTACTCACGACCACTCGCATGATCCTTCTTGGGGATTGAAGGTCTCAAGTTAGTTTTTAATTAACTCATGTGTTTGGTAGCTTGTTCCAAGGGGAATGACAACGAAAGCCCTTTGTCATTCTGCAACCATAACAGTAGTCTGGTGCAGCTAGTCGCAATCCCAAGCCAAACCACACCAAAGATTTTCTCCTAGTTTTCAAACATCATTAATAGCATATAAAAGACCATTATCAAAGAGCATAAAGTTTGTGCTCTTGAATAGTTGCCTATGAATCTTCTGACAAAAGCATTCCAAGAGTTTTTATTAGAGGCTTTCTTTGGCCAACTGTGAAGGCAATGTATCCACCCCTTATGCACTAATGTGTGACTTTCAAGTACTCTAGGCTTATCATAGATGCTTGACATAAATTTTATTAAATAGTGAGTTCTGCTTCTATGCTTCTGACACTAGGCCTTCACAATGATATTCAGGAGACTCTTCTAGTTTTCTCTCCATCCATTTCCAACAAGTTTGGACATGCTGCATGAGAGTTTTGAGCTTGCAAAACTTAGGATCCTGCAAGGTGGCATTTTCAAGATTCCAGCATGTTTTTCCTACTTTGACTTGGAGCAGTGACTCTTTTCAACCACACTCAGCTCTGGACCATGGCCATCCACACCTGTAGCAGTCAATCAGAGCACCTCATTCTTTTAACAACTTCACAGCAATGAAAGTGGTGGACGTGAGCACTCTACAGCTTTTTCACAACTTTAGTACCTTTTCAGCAGGACTCTTGGATATAAGAGATTTTTCTGGCACTCTTGGACACAGCATGATAGGGGGAGCATGGCTTCCTCAACTTTGAGCTTTCCACTTGCCTTCTGGTGCAATTTTCAGTTGTGACACCACTTTGTACGACCTAGACTTCTATAGGCAATCCAGGATGACCATAGCTTGTCATCAGCACCTTCCTCTATCATTCATGACTACTCAATTGCAACATAATGGCTTTTGGGACAGTGGTGCATGTTCTAGGCTTTGACATCCACAACAACTTGGCTGTCCACCCTGCTAAATGATGTCCCGCAATTTACCTAGCTCCACCTTCACGTATAGCTGCACCATTGGCAAATCCTTTGTATCCATTCCAAAGCTCACTTATTGAATCCCATTTTAAAGAAGAGTTGTAGAATAAAACAAAAACCTAAATGGTATTTGGAAGACATTTGAAGTTTCTGTTAAAGTGAAAGAGTGTATGTTAGACAGTGTTAGTTTTTTTCATCCCAATTTAATCTGGACAAAATAAACCATCAATCAATGTGCTTGAAAGCACTAAACCAAGATGTCCTGCATATACTTGAAGCTAAGCCCAGGCCTCCTTTTGTTTCTTGCAAAAAACTCCAATAAACATCAGCATCCTGGAGTGACACAAACACAATGCTCTGCTGCTTCCCTACAAGCCACCTCAGCACATTGTAATGCCCCCTAAAACCATCTTTTTAGGACATGCCTTCATTGGGCATTTGCTGCAAACATGACATCCATGTAAAGAACTTTCCTTTAGCTAGTAGCTGATCCAGGATCCATCAAGCTTGAAGAACTTCGAGTTGGAATGATGGATATGGATTGCTGCTGAAAGGCACGCTGTGTCTTCCAAGCCACCATCGTTGGGAACTTGGATCACTTTCATGACCTTCCAATCCTCCTTGACTGCCCAGATGTTCTTCTGGCAGCTCACACCACAGAACCCAAACTTGCTATTGCTGGAAGAAGTGTTTGTCAGTTGGAGTGCCTCCCATGAGTTGTTGCCACTGTCATATCTCTGCAACAACGATCTGGTTATGTCGGCATCATACATCTGGTTGGCATGTACAATACAACAGCACCCATGCAATCTAGTCATGTCCACCACTTCCCAGGAATGGTCTTCTGCTGAGAAAACAAGTGTCTCTCCATTACCAGCATGTTCTTGTTACCATCCATGATGAGAGCATTGTGAAAGGCCATGGTCCCATGCGGTGACAATGGTAGGAGAGGATACCATTGGTCCTCCAGCAGATTGTAGGAGAGGATACCATTGGTCCTCCAGCAGATTGTATGCATTAGCGTCCTGTTTCTCCCACTCACGGTTGCCACCAACCCCCCATAGCTGCGGACGCAAAGAAGAATTGAGGACACAGCATTGGTGCTGTGGTGCTCCATTGATTCGTGTGTGAATCTAAGATGCTCAGTGATTTACTGTGGCCCCATCCTCCAATAAGATAGAGTTTGCTGCCAAGGGCCTTGCAATCAAATCCTCCAATGTTGTTGAAGTCTTGTGGTGGAGGAGGAAGAACCACCCACACTTTCTTTGAGCTACTGGGATTGGGGATGGTCCAAGAAACAAATTAACATTCTTACATTCCTTTGCACTACAACTTTTACTCATAGATCTTGTATTTTCCTTGCTTCCCATCTTCTCAAGAACCCTAAAAAATCTTTTGAATGAAGGAATAACATCTACAGCTGTAAAAGTATTCAAAATATTAAGTAGTCAAATCAAATATGACAGCTATAACAGTTGTCATAATAAAATAATATAGTTTTATAAAAGATAGATTCTCATGAACTTTGTCTTTTCTAAACATTTCAATCTTATAGAAACTTTTAACTCAGATATTTATGTTTTTTAATATTTTAAAGTTTGCTAGAACCTTCATTTGTTCAATTTAGATTTCCTTTGTAATACTTCTTATTGACTATATTAACTTGAGTTGACTTGTGTTGAATTGAGCTCAACTCATGAGCTCAACTCAACTAGTACCACAATCTCCATATTACACTCCTGGTCTTTATTACCCATCTGGGAATGTGGAGACCATTATCACGATTGATAAAAATGCCCCTATTACTTCTGAAACAACAGTCCAGAGCAAGAAAAATGAAGAAATAAACAACACGGCGTAAAGCACCAAGAAATCTACTCCATAAAACTTTCCATAACATTTGTAATTTACATATTAATTCATATAAAAAACTTTGTTGCCTGCTTATATCTCAATCCTCTCATATGATAAGATCAAGGTATATTTTGCAGTGAATCCTCATTAAAAGATTTTGGGAATTGTTTGTAAATAATAATAAAAGAAATCAAAATCTTTCGAAAGACTCAAAAGTAATATCATATTAAAGAATCAACTTTTTCTACATTTCCAAGACTGAAAGGCAATCTCACATGAGAGAATGGTAGTGTGCCAACGTGCTCTGCCACTATAATGTGGTCTATATTTCCTTGTAGTTTATTTCCCTAGACATTTGGCATGTGTAGAAAAGAATATATGTGTAGCAAAGTAGGATTCATCATAATGATAGAGCATGTGTATGCACGATAATCTAAAATTCTAGAAGCTCTTATGTTTACAAGAAAGCTATGATTATAAAGCCCCATTTCCAAGACTGACATTTAAAGAATTTGAATATTGTGAGTGTCATAATAAATAAACCTCATTCCCAAGACTAAAACTGAGTATATAAACTATCTAGAAAAGTTGTAGTCATTGTAGATTTTTTGTTCTCCTTGAGCTCCTTAGAAGCTTGTATTGAAATGGCTCAAAGGAGAGCCATTGCTACTTATACTTGGCCCCCCAACATTTCATATCAATCTCCACCTCCATCCCCAAATTCTACCAACATTCCACTTTCACCTCCACATAATAATCCTTTTTTTGCTAAGGGCTCTAGTGAAGCTGAACTAGAGCTCCCTATATGTGAAATTTCGAATATTACTACTAGAGAGGGATTGCCTTCAGCGCTTCAAGAGCAATGCCACATGTTTTTGCAAGATTTTGCTCCTGACATGGCGAGACTATTTGAAAGGATAGAACGCTATTACATTCGGTGTCCAATATGCTACTTTTTCTTAGACAAGACAAATGGCTCTATGGGTTTACAAACTTTTCTTGAGCATTGTAGGAATTGCCCAACGGCAGGTCTGGAAAATGTGCATATGTGGATGTATAATAGATTCAAAAATGAGTTACGGACACATACCCACTATCGCTTCATGGTGAGGAACAACATCCCCTTGGGAAACACTACATCGGTTAGTGCAAAATATGGGGTTTTTAGGCCACCCTACAGTGGAATGTAAAATCTAGAATTACTTTACTATACTATAGTATTGTCACTATTAAAAGAAAAATATAATAAAATGATATTAGTTGTAGGTAACATACCTTGTTCTAGAAGGTGCTATCATATCACATATAATTGTTACAAAATGTTGAAGGAGGAGATGGCAACACACAAGCGCTATAAAGTGATGGTGACAGGTGAGAATGATAATTTGCAATTATGATATCTGACAATTTTACTGACATTTGACAATTTTACTGACATCTGACACTTTCACTGACATCTAACATATAACAAGCTTTCTATTTTATGTAAGGATGCAATTAACTTTCTTTTGCCTCATCATCAACATAATGATTTCTTTTATACTTCCTCATATAATTGGTATTGTGGGGAAGATTCACCTTGCATATATTTGAGCCATGGCTTCTGCATAGTCAGAAAGATTTCCAAAGCCTCCGAATCTAGAAACTCCAGGTGACTGTGATCTATAAATTAAAATTAAACATATATTGAAATTTTAATAAACATAATTTACCTCCTTGAGGTTCGAGGCAACTCACGAAATCCTCTAAGCTGGAGTTTGAAGAAATGATGTTCTTCAATAGCAAACACTGACCTACTAGAGTCACGTGCTGCTTCCACCATAGAACCACTATCTGCTGTGCAATCAATCACAACACCATCTGGTGGGCAATAGAGCTCAAGCAAGACTTGCATTGCCGATGGAGTTCGAAATCGATACCCTGGAAACGTGTTGTGAATCTGCTCATCCACAAGGTTGGGTATGATGTTAGTAGAACTGTCGTACCCAGGCAAAACACGTGTTGCACGTTCACTATCATGAAACCCATCATGTGTATTTTTGTAGAAGGCATGATAGGTCCACATCATAACCTGGAATATAAAAATGTTTAGAAATTAGATAAAAATATAAAATACATACTCACCTTTTCAGGCTTCTCTTGGACACCCCTCGTATCAATGCCAATAGGATCCATGATGCACCTGGAAGAGAATGACTTGAAATGAACTTTTGTTGCGCACGTTATAAGCTTATACATCCAGTTGGGGTTGTTCAGTAGGATGAAGACGACATGGCCAGCTTCGAGCATAAGTGCTTCGGACAATAGGAATGCATCGCGTATGTGGTTAGGTGTGAGAAAGTTCCAATCCTCAACTTTCCCATCAATATCTGAAAGACCATCTGGAAAGTCGAAGAGAATGAAGTCCGCAATTGGGAGCAAGGGCCTTTATATCTTTCGGCACCAACAGTTGAATTGGCGCCGTACATCCATGTTGATGTCGTCTTCTGTGAAAGATGTCAACAATCTACTGTAAGAGCCAATGAAGATACCCACAATGCCTTGTTGTGTTATTGGGGATACAGGACGGACCTATAAAAGAGTTAAGTGAATGAAAAAAACAATAAATAGTATGCTACTGTCATATGGCGTATTGTCGATGAGAGTTCCTCCAACTCCTCTTCACGAGCATCTTGTCGAGCTGGAATGAAATTACTACCAACAGTCATTGCTGCAAAAAACATGTATTACCACCTTTAGTTTGTAAAATTCACTTTTGCTTACTTCGAGGTCAACATGATATTTTGTGAACCACTTGATCATCATTATTTACTGGTAGAACCTAATCCAGATCTTGGTTGTTTGATGGTTGAACCGGAGCATAATCCTGGCTGTTTGGTGGTGGAATATGAACTTGATCTGGAGCTTCCTCATTTTCGTCTCCATCGTCACTTGCATTGCCATCGTTGCTAGCATTAACAACTTCCTCGCGATCTAGTGTAAAGGTCTCCTTCCCTATGAGCTCCAACTCCCAAGGGCATTTTATCTTCCGTGCCTTTGGAACTCTCGCAAACATTGTTAAGTACATTCCTCCATCCCTTACACCCTTTGTAACAAGTCGAGTGCAAACTGGTGCCTCAAATGGCATGCCTCTATATCGAAGATACCTGTAAAAAATATATATTAAAAAATAGTCTTAGAAATCATATTATACTTGTAAGCTGCACGTCGCATGAAATAAGGTTGACCATGTTGGCAATCATAAGTTGTTGTGCTTGTAGACTTCTCTGGCAGCCACCCCTCTTTGATCCCTTCCAATGATGTGTTGATGTAGGTGTCGAAAGACATGAATGTGCCATCTGGATCGTCACCAATGTATGGTGCCAAGAACTTCTCACCTTCACTTATGGTTTGTGTGATGTAGACAACCCTTCTCATCATGTTCTCAAATAGTTCTGGCAGTCCTTTCTCTCTGTTTATCAAGCAGATATTGAGGAACTCCAGAGTCTCTATCTGTTGCTTATATGGAAGCTTCGATTTTGCAATATTGTAAATCATGTTATCTGGAGTTTTGTTCACTGCAAAAGTAACATATGCATAATTGAGAAAAATGAAGTGAGATAAGAAACTTACATTCATGAGAAGAAATTTCGGCTATAATCTCTAGCCACTCTTTCGGCCTGCGATTGTCTGCTATGCATACTAATTTCTTCAACTTTGAGGACTTTGCATGCTGAATTTTGTGCTCAATTTGAACGAACTCAACTAAGAGCTCTTCTCAACTCTTCTCTGGATATGCAAGTTCATAAGCATCTTGCTTAACCTTCACCAAAGGCTAAAAACCAAAACAATTAAAAGAGGCTTTTATAAAATAAAAGGGAAAGACATACTTTACACCACACAACGAGCATAAAACTGATTGGGTTGTTGAACCAAGTTGTACTGTCATTTCGAGAAAAATCGAAGTTGCTCGATATCATGGACAAGGTTTTGTTTTTGAACAGCAAATTGCCCAAGCCTACATTTAAACACAACAAAACAAGTTAAAGTGGAGTTAGAGGTAAACTATAAAACTTACGCATTGATCTTTTGGCAGGCCAAGATAAGTCTATTGACATCCAAAGGTCCCCTCGCTTAGACATGGCCGACTGGAACATTGATATGGTAGACGGGATCATCACGAAAATGATCGTCAATACACTTCATCTAAGCTCCATATTGGTGGTTACCGTCAATAATTTGGAACATTGTCCCTGCAAGTTGTCGAGTCTTAGGATGTCTGATAAGCATGTCATCAAATTCTAAGGACTTCCTCTTCCAAATAGGATCCCAGCTATTCACAATCTCAAGTGTGATGGTAATGATCTCCATTGTTCTTGGCTTGCAAAAAGAGACTAGAAACATACCAATGTTTGTTGCAAGGCCATTTTGTTTGAACAAGCTGTATATATATGGGTTGACATACTTGGATGCTGTGCGGACAAGGTTCGTCTGCTGCAAATGGCAAAGTGAGATTTCTTTGATCAAGTCACAAAGGCCTGGCCACTTGAGTGCCTCAAGTGTTTGGTGAACTACTTTTTCCCTTGTCTGCATAACAGTCTCTTGGAAGCGCTTGTCCACCACATTGTCAAGAAGGTCTGCAACTCTTTCAGCTCTAGGTTGTTCCTCAGGTTCCCTATCCTGAACACCACTAGATTGCCCAACTTCAGGGATTTGCGTTGGTGGTGGAGGTGGCAGTGGTGATGGTGGGGGGGGGGGGGGGGGGGGGGGTCCTTGTGTTTGTGGCCCCCCCCCCAAAAACAAAAATGGTAATGGGGGGGGCAAAGGGGGGGGGGGCGGTGGCCATTGCAATGGTGGTAAAAAAAGTGGGGGAAGTGGCCAATGCCCTGGTGGAAATGGTGGGTT
>NW_003314445.1:0-27661 GCF_000143415.4 Selaginella moellendorffii | reverse complement strand
GCCCCTTTGGCACCAAAGTGCCCAAGGTGGCCGGCCCAAGCTCGACCTCAGGCAGTTTGGCCACCTGAGGGGCCGAGGTTATTTGAATAAGCTCGACCCCTTGGCCGGCAAAACTGCCCGAGGTGGCTAGCCCACGTTGGACCTTCAAATAACTTCGGCCCCTCGGCCCTCAAAATTGCCCGAGGTGGCCGGCCTGCGCTGGACCTCAGGCAGTTTTGCAGGCCGAGTGGCTGAGGTTATTCAAATAACTTTGGCCCCTCGGCCCGCAAAACTGCCCGAGATCGGCCCTAAAGAAGCAATCAAAAAAGAAGCAAAAGGAAAAAAATGGAACTGGAAGCAATCAAATTGAAACTCACCCTTAGTGGCATCTTTCCTTCCCGATTTCTTGATCGTGTTGGATTTCTTGTGCACTCAATCTCTCCCGCTTGCGCGCTTAATCTCTCCCGCTCAGACGCTCAATCTCTCCCACTCGTGCGCTCAATCTCTCTATCTTTTGCGTGCTCAATCTCTCGATCTCCTTCGTGCTCAATCCCTCGATCTCCTTTGTGTTTAATCTCTCGATCTCTCGTGTGCTCCACTCACAGTGCGAACAGTAACCTAATCTTGGCGGCTACCCTAACCCTAATCCTGATGGCTGCCCTAACCCTAATCAATCTCTCATCCTGGCCGTTCATTCCAAATAACCTAAATCTCAACCATCACAAATCTTTGATCTTATTTTATCTTATCATTATTATTATATGTAAATTATGCTTCTTTATTTTGTATATTTTAATGATGATATAACTAGCACCTATAAACATTTCTGTTATTAGAGATATGATATTATATTTTATAAATTATCTAGAAAGAATGCATTCTCATCAATATTTTGTACATATTTTGGAATTGTTACAAGAACTTTAACGAGTATAAATAAGGCATGTTAAAATATGTTATACTATATCCATCTATGAATGGATGAATCCTCATCCAGTAATTTATTTTGTGTTGTATTAAATCCTAAATAATAGGCATGTGCTTTAAATGTCATTGAGCAGTGTTCACAATTATGGATAAAACTTGAGTTGTACTACGAAATCTGTCAGTGAAGAATAAGATTTGACAAGATTTATTATCAAGATTTATTATCATCTACCACTTAAAATTTGACAACTTGACATATCACACGTACTGACAGTCAAATTGGATCTCTTTTCTTGACACGCTATAACATAATGTCATTACTGATATTATTATTAACTATCAAACTTCACGTGCTGAAAATCCTTCCTTGGATCTATGTGTATACATGCATCAAACATCATAATAGATGACAGTAATATTAATACTATCACACTTGAACATGTTAAATTTGCTATATAATTTAAATTCATTTTGTACGTTATCTTCTTATTACTCTATTTAAATTTCAATTATGTTTCACTATGTATTTTTACAAGTAGCATAAAGAGAGAGAACTCCAAAACCTATTTAGAAGGATGGAAAGGTTTCTTCTTCATTTTCGAGATCACCTACCTCTTTCATTCTCTCAGAGTATTGTTTCTGATTTTTATGTTGGTGTTTTGATATTTGTCTTGGCTCTATTTCTTTAGAGGCTGTGATTCGCAACAACACTGGTTTAGTTGCATACTCGGAGTTTCTTCTTTCTGGTGTGGGCAATGGTGGACAACAATGGGATTTACAGAATTCCAAGTTGAAGGAGATTTGAGTGTTTGGATCTCCAGTCAAAATGCCAAAATGTGCTCCAGCCAAAGAGAATGTGAAGCAAGAGTTAGTCATTATCCTCTCGTCCTTTTCTAGTTCAAGTGGAGAAGTTATGCTAGTGTCGGTGCCGAATTCACCAGCTCCATCTCCAGCTCCAGCTCTAGCTCCAACTTCAGCAATATTCAAAGCCGTTAGCAATGCTTTCCAGTTTTTACGCCTCTCAATCGACATGCACTTGTTTTTGTATAGGCTTGTTAGTGAGCTTCCATCCTCCTACAACAGCAATATTTTCTTCGAGCTACCACCTCTTGTTAGTAGCACGGGTTCCAAACGGAAGGGGATGGAAACCAAGCAGGATGTCCACAATTGGTGCAAGATCAAGACCACACATTTCCAACATTTTGAAGGCACAGTGTCTATAGTTCATTGTGGTGGGCATTTAGATTGTGTGGATGAAGCATGCAATCGAGACCGCTGTAGAAACTCTATATTTTTCGAAGGGTCTGCAGTCAATCCTCCAACCTGTGACACCATTGCTGTTGGATTCAAGTGTCAATTTTGCAAAAATGCTCCTCTATGTCGTGTTATCTGTGAGGCCAAGATGTACTACTTTCTTCCACGGGATGGAATGGCTGGAAGAGCTGCAGTACATGTCGGCACACACATGCATCCAATGCAGGAAAGGATACAAAAGAGTTCTCTCAACCGTTTCAAAGATGCTGTGTAGCAAGAGACTATGAGAAACTCATTTGCAACTCCGAAGCATATTCAGAAGACTGTCCTCAAGGATTTTATCGCAAACACCTTACTCAATCCAGGTTGCCAAAAGACTCAACTAAATGAGGCTAGCTTGCGGGACTTACTACGAGGAGTACAACCTGCTACTAGTCTAAGGAGGTACATTTGTTATATTTCATATGTTATAATAATAATTTTTTCTTACATTATATTGTTTAGGATAAAATCTTGGATGTGTGAATCTCGAGAGGGGAAGTTGCAATCAAAAATTGACTCCATCCTTGAATTGAAACGGACCTGTCCATACGAGTTCATCCACGGAAGTTTGTTTCCAGACCAAGTTGGGAATGAGCAAGAGTGCCCCTTCGTCTTCAAAATGTCTACTATGGGCCCTGCTTTTGGTGTAGATCTTGTCTCCCGAATGGACATGTTTGGGTCCAGTGACCTTGCAAATGCATGGGTATATTTTGACCATATGGAGCGCATATCAGGTTGGACAACCATGGGAGCTCATGTATATGATCCAAGGTAATTTTTATTCTTATTATATTAAAATTGTTGTAATATTTGTGTTTTATAGGCTACATTGTAACTTAACAATTGCAACAGCAGAGTTTAAAGTACAAGACCAAACAACACAGGAAATATTTTGGAAGTCCCTCTCCGATATTATCCTAAAGCAGAAGGCAATTCCCGAAAGTCCCTTTGTCAGTTCCTACCAAGTCCCTTTCTGCCCCTGGCCGTGTTTGCCAACACTGCCACTGGATCGAGGCCCACAGGCCCGACCACTAAGTCCCATGGTCCTCTGGGACTTCCTCACCACACGACTATGTCCTTGGTCACTACCCCAGAGGACTGCTCCTCTTCCTTTCCACAGTCTGGGCCTTTGGGACAACATTTCGGAACACCGTGGCCTTACGCGAGCCACCTGGGTACTCTCCTCTCCTTCTGCCCTTGGGTGCTCTAGCCATGGGCTTAGAGCGGGTTCCGTTGAGCCACACCAGGTATCCAAGTAGGTAGTGCCACCCACACTTGGACTGGGAGCATCGGCCAGTCGATCTCCCGGGGGAACTAGAGCCGGCTCTTGAACACTTCACCAAGCTACCCCGCTTGTCGGTCCGTGTTCACTCTAGTCTTGGACTTCCCAGTGGGCAGCTCATCACCCAACACTGGGTCTGGCCTTCCTGGGCCAAACTGGCCTTTCCTGGCCAAACTGGCTCCACTGCAGTCCTCCCCCTACTATACTTTTGGGGCTCACCAAACCCCCCAGGGTCTGGGAGACGAACGCTTTGGGCTTTCACCCTCTCAGGCTCCGGACTCGGACTCGGACTCGGACTCGGACTCGGACTCGGACTCGGACTCGGGCTCGGGCTCGGTCTCGGCCTCGGCCTCAGTCTCGGTCTCGGTCTCGGTCCCGGTCTCGGTCCCGGTCTCGGTCCCGGTCTCGGTCCCGGTCTCGGTCTCGACTTCGGACTCCATCTCGGACTCCATCTCGGACTCCATCTCGGACTCCATCTCGGACTCCATTTCGGGTCCATCTCGGGTCCACCTCGGACTCCATCTCGGACTCCATCTTGGGTCCATCTCGGGCTCCATCTCGGGTCCATCTCGGGCTCCATCTCGGGTCCATCTCGGGCTCCATCTCGGACTCCATCTCGGGTCCATCTCGGGTCCATCTCGGACTCCACTTCGGACTCCATCTCGGACTCCATCTCGGACTCCACTTCGGACTCCAACTCGGGTCCATCTCGGGTCCACCTCGGACTCCACTTCGGACTCCAACTCAGGTCCATCTCGGACTCCACTTCGGACTCCAACTCGAGTCCATCTCGGACTCCACTTCGGACTCCAACTCGAGTCCATTTCGGACACTCCCACGTGTCATGTGTTGGTCCTTTTGGGTCCCTTTTTGGAGCCTCGCCTTTTGCTCACTTCGTGCTCGTTCCTCGGGCACTTCGTTGGGAGTTCCACTCCCGCTCTTGACTTTTCAAGTCGGAGCTTTTGGTCCAAACGTGTTACGCTCGTTTGGCTCTCGCTTCGGCCACTACCATGCGGCGCCCTTCCGGCTCCACTTTGGGGCCTAGGGATTTTGTGTCTCACAGCAGACTGGTAAGCTTGCAAACTTTTGCGGTTTCATGACAGATGGGGCTAGTGCAAACTGGAATGGTGTCCGAGCAGTTTTTGGGAATGGTCAGTCATTTGAAGGTCATGAGAGGACTTGTGAGTTCCATTGGGCTCAAAGCCTAAACCAGCACTGCCACCGTATCAAGCTAGAGTTTCAATCAATATTTAAGGAGTTGTGCAAACAATGGCAGGTTGCACCTTCTGAAGAAGAGCATGAGGCAAAAGCAAATGAGATCCGAATGTGGTGACGTGAAGATGGCCATACAGACGTAAGTTGCCTACCACAACTTGAGTCATGGTTAGGGTGGTGGGAAGTTAGGATGTTCCAGTGGGGACATCACTCTTTTCAGGTTGGTTTCTATTTTTTCTTCTCTTTTTATTACTTTTTAATATTGCATTTTCCATTAGAATCAACCACTTGAGGACCTTGCATACACCCCAACTGTGAATCTCTTTGAAAGTAAGCATTGGAGTTGGCGTTCCTTTGAGGCAGGGAAAGGGAAGATGAGTCTATATGAAGCCTGCCTATCAGATTTGATACGTGTTATAGAGCAATCTTCAAAAGCATTGGCATTTGAGGAAGGAAGATACATGGGAACAGGGGCTTCTGTTGAGATGCTACATGATAGGATGAAGAAAAAATTAACTCCACCCGCCCGAACAGTGGCAACTGCAGTTGAGGAAGTGGTCCGTGGCACATCTATGGAGTACACTCCATGAGCTTCTATTGGTGATATGAAGACTGTCTACTCAAAATGTCGTTTTTTCCTTTGCTGGGGAAGATGTTGGTACGGACCTTGGAGTGAAAAGCTCTCATATGCCTGATGTCGAGTACCATTCTGCTCCAAGACACTGCTCTCGGACTGAGCCACCTCAAGTGGCTGATGAAGAGAGTGCATCGCAACATGTTGAAATTGCTTACTGTAGTGTGGAGCCGAAGCAATGGGCAATCCGACGCGTGCCAACAAAATCGAATGTAAAGTGTGTGGGGATGCTTCCGAGGGGCAAGTGTTGGGCCTGGATTTGTGGTGACAAATCTGCTTCTGTTCCAACCCCATGTTTCTATGGGGAATGAAAGCAAGTAGGATTTTTGAGATGGTGCTGGCTATATTGTTGCAACACCGATGCCAACCATATAAAGCGGCTTGAAGACACTATAGTGACTAAACCTGATGCAGTACCTAAAGAATGGCCAGTTGCTAATGGGGTTGCACTCACCTTGGAGGAGATTGAAAACCTTGAGAAATCTGGTTTCAATCTTGAGAGGAGAGTTGGAGATATGAGTGATAGAACCAGGACTATTCCTACAGAGATGCATAGGAGGCCAACACGAAAAGGTAAGGCAATTAAATTTATTGGTACCATCTCCAAACTTGGCTCAAACACTTGAGAGTGAGATTCTTTCCATAAAGTACATCACTGCACTTGCAAAGGAGTACATAGTCAAAACAGAAGGTGAAGAGTACACAATTGCCATTCACGACTTTCCTTTTTGCATATGTCCAGACTTTACGAAGCGCGAGGAACATGGGAAGGCATATGCTCCTTACAAGCATATGTACTACATCTTTATCAACATCTTGCACTAGGATCCTAAAGTGGATATTCATATACACTAAGCAAGTCTTACTATTGCTGAGTTGCAGAAAACTTTTGGAGCTAACTAGATTTCTCCAACACTATTGATGTTTATTCTCTATCAATAAAACTTATTATACTTTATATAATTAATAAAAATGTTCTTTTTCATTTCACTTTTCATTTTATATGCTTCCGAGTGTTCTTTTCGCAATACTGCCCATAGTACTCGTGTGTCTCCATTTCTGTCTTTACCATCTCAAAAAAAATTTTATAGTAGTCTTTCGGGTGCGTGATGTTGTAGTGTGTCGCGAGAGCATATATACCATCATATTGATCATTGCCATTATTTCCACTAGACGCTAGAAAACATATGGGGCATTTCTTGAAAGTGGCAAAATTGCACTCAATCAGTAAAAGGGCATTCTTTTTCACCCAAATTATTGCACCCTCTGTCATTGCATTTATCTCCAACTCATGATCACTATCCTCACTATCCTTTCTTTCATTCTCTTGTGTGGTTTGGTTATGTTGTGCAATGGGATAGTTATTGCATCTCCTAGCCCTTGAACCCTAGGAAGAAAGATTGCAAGAATTAAAATTACCAACAGTAGAACCCATAGACATTTGTGTGTATTTCCCTTTTTTTAAATGAGAGTGTGAATGAAGATTTCTAAATTCTAGACAGTATGCTATGACAAACCCCTCAAAAATGCATTCTAGAAAGAACCAAATCCTTATTTTATATGCAATAAGCTTACACCAACAATTATTTTTTTCCCTTTCAAACGGTTATATGGCTTTACATAGAATCTTATTTCAAATTTAAAATTTTTTTAAGTCTGACAAACCTGACATTTACTAGCCAGAAAGCACAGAGTACAAATTTAAAGAAGTTACAAGAATACTCTTTTTGAAAACATTTTATTTTATGTTCTAACAAACATCCCTATCATTGCATGTAGTAAATATTTAAAATATTAGAACAAGAAGTGTCCTTTAGAACATCTGTATCTATATAATATATAGATGTGAGTGCTTGGAATATGGAAAGGGAATACAAAAATGTGTATATCAATTAGCCCAAAAAGCCTAGATTATATACAGGAGCGAGTGGTTCGGATTGAAACCAATCCGACGGCTACCAAAATCCCACTACGCTAATATTAGTATACGGCATCGTAGCCGTACACCTGGCCCTCACATCATCCCCTCCTCTCGAAATAATGGAAGGCTATCAGGGTTCTCTTGTAGATGGGCCGGGATCTGGAGGAACGTCAGGAGGAGGCATCGGCGGATCTGTAGATGGCATTAACTGCTCCTGATCCCTTTGTATGAAGCGTTTCAACCGCTACACATGCACAATCTCCGGAGGATCGGCCTGCTGGACGTCATGCCGAACCTCATAAACTTGCGGTCCAACTTGCCGCAACACCCGATATGGTCCTTTCCACTGCGCAAGGAGCCCCTTAGATAAACCACATACCGTAAGATGGGGAAAACGGACTAACACCAAATCATCCACTTTGTACTCTGCAAGTGGACAATGATGGGAGTTGTAGCACCGTTGTTGTCCCACTTGTATGCGGCCTAAGTGTTCGGCAGATTCTGCTCGGACAAGTGGAAGAATGCTCGTCAAATATTGATCCCATGACCTAGTATCAGGGGCTCGTGGCAATCGCGAAGGTAAACCCAGCTCCGTTGGTAATATTGGATCATGACCATATAGAAGTTTATATGGTGAAGCACCAATAAAACTTTGCACTCCTGTGACATAGGCATACCGAAGAGATGGCAAATAACCATCCCAATTCAAATGCTGAAAGTTCACATACTTCGCAATCATCCCTTTGAATGTCCGAACGAGCCGTTCCACTAGACCGTCTAATTGTGGATGATAAGCACTCGTAAAAGTGTGGCGTATCCCCAACTGAGATGTCAAAACATAAAATACCTCAGCCATAAATGCAGGACCATTATCCGAAAGAATCCGCTCTGGACAAGAATGTTGGAACACCACGCGATTGAGGAGGAAGTATCCAACAGCAGTTGCAGAGGTGCTAGCAAGAGCACCAACTTCCACCCAACGAGTCAAGTAGTCAGAAGCAATAATAACATACACATTGCCAGCAGTCGACTGTGGAAAAGGTCCCATAAGATCAAATGCCACCAACTCAAACGGACGGGAAACTGCAATTGACTCCAACCGTCCTTCCGCAGCACAAGAGGGAGTATTACGAGCTTGGCACAAAACGCAGCTACGCACATACCAGATAACATCACGTCGCATCTCTGGCCAATAAAAAGACCTGTGCAACTTCTCGGTCATACGACGATGTCTCATATGCCCACCTAGAATAGGAGAATCATGGTAGGCATGGAGAAACCATGGAATAAAGATAGAAGGCACCACCAGTCGTAAATGATCATCAGGATCCGTCCCCACAAAATAAAGAAGGCCATCTTCAAGGCAATATTGAGAATGTAAATGCCGGAAAGGCAAGTTATCAGCAAGTGATGTAGGATCCTCAAACGCATCTCGAAGCCTTCGAATCCACGGCTCAATCTTTTGAGCCTCGCAAACCTTATCAAGAGAAGGTAGATCTTGCTCTGTGCCTTGTGGATACTGAACATCAAATACAGCAACCGCTGACGGCATGGAATCCTCGTCTAGAAAATCCATAAATGCTAGAACAATAGGCTCATTAGAAACATGAGAAGAAAGTGGAGAAGGAAGAGGAGCTCAAGAAAGGGCATCAGCATCAGCCATAGAACTCCCTGAGCGATGAACAACATCAAAATCATATATCTGAAGCTTTAAAGCTCACCGAGCAGTATGACCAACCAGGTTCTTCCGCTTCAATAATGAAATAACGGCAGCATGGTCACCTTCAAGTAATGTCCGAGAACCATGTAAATATGCATGAAGTTTCTCGAAACCCCAAACTGCCGCTAAACACTCCTTCTTTGTCGTGGAGTAGTTCACCTCTGCTGGTTGTAACGTACGGCTTATATATGCAATGGGATGATGCTGACTAGGCACACTCAGGCTCTCTTGCATTAACACACCTCCAAGACCAATATCAGAAACATCAACACGCAAAATAAAAGGTCGAGTGTAGTCAGGATATGCCAAAACCGGAGGAGTCGTCAACAGCACTTTGAGATCCACAAACGCCCGCTCACAATCTGAAGACCAGATGAAAGATGACATTGATGACTTCAGCAACGTTCGCAATGGTGCAGTGCAATCAGAAAGATGATTCACAAAACGACCGAGATACTGCACCTTGCCCAGGAAGCGCTGCACATCATTCACACACTTCGGAGTAGGGAACTTTAGAACGGCTACGAGTTTTTCAGGATCAACTTGCAAACCCTCACGAGAAATACGGTACCCAAGATAAGTTGTGTCCTTGGACCCAAATATGCACTTCGACCGCTTCAGCTTTAAACCAACATCCCGTAGCCGATCCAACACTTTACACACATCATGAACATGCTCTACCCACATCCCCTCTGAGTGAATCAAGACATCATCAATGAAGTCAGTAGTCACCTCTGGCATATCACAAAGAACTTTGTCCATCATCCGCTAAAAAGTTGCTGGAGCATTGTTCAAACCAAATGGCATCACCAAGAACTCGTACAAACCAAATGGTGTACGAAAAGAAGTCTTAGGAATATCTTCATCGGCCATCGGTACTTGCCAGTACCCAGAAGCAAGATCTAGCTTGGTGAACCAACGACTTCGCCCCAGACAATCCAAGAGATCAACAGTGTGAGGAAGAGGGTACACATCCGGGATCGTCACTTTATTTAACAGACAATAATCGATGCAGAAACAAATACTCCTATCAGGCTTCGTCACAAGATGAGGTTCACATGCCCAAAGACTCCACGACTTCCGAATAACACCCTTCTCCAACATCTCCTTGACGTTTGCACGTAAAATCTTGATCTCCTTGGGTGACCGACAACGAACAGGAACCTTGATTGGACGAGCATCCCCGGTTGGAATGGGATGACGTGTGGCAATCTTGGCCCCAGATGATAGGTCAAATTCAAAGAGATCAGAATACTCCTTCATGAGCTGGTCAACAACTGCAACACAAAGATCATTGGAGGGATCGGAAAAGGGAAGAGCAGAACAAGATGGAAACACAAGAGGAAATAGTAGGGGAACAAAATTAATGGAAGCAGAGGTAGAAGTAGAGGGACGAAGAGGTACAGAAGTGAGAGGAATGGATGAAATATAAGGAAGTATGAGACAAGGGGGAGAAGCCTCAAAGTCACACTTGGCATGATTGTGCTGCAACCAATCCATACCAAGAATGAGGTCAAAAGCTTGACTTGGCATCACCCGCAACGACTGCAACTCAAGCTTGAGATCGCCCACACGCACAATTAGGTCCGCCTCATCTCGTGCACATGCATGTGTACGGCTGTTGCCATAAAGAATGAAAACTGGATCCGCCGCACGACACAAGTGTAGACAACAACGTGTGGCAACAGGTCGAGCAATAGAAGATAAACTCGAACCTGTATCAACCAACACGGAGAGAAGAATAGGAGACCTCTTGTAATAAAAACGAGCTTGGAAAGTAAACACTGGATGAACCAGTGCCAAGTGAACCCCTTGATGATACTCCCGAAAGAAAGATGGAGGGGTCACTAACTTATTCGCGCAAGGTCCCTCCATTACTCACGTGACTCCTCATTTCCTGGATGCACCTCGGTATCCAAACCTTCCACCGCAACAGCACCAACAAGACGTTGCTGATGCCAAGGTCTCCACCCAGGAAATGGAGGTGGCCAATCCGGAAAGTGCCGACAATGCCGATAAGTATGACCAACTTCATCACACGCCCAGCAACGAACATCACGGCCACGACCACTTCCTCGCCCTTGTCCTTGGACTCGAGTAGCAGCAGCATCAACCTCCATGGGAATAGGACCATCACTCATAGGAAGTAGAGTTGAAGGATGTGTAACGAGAAGTGGAAGAGGCAATGTCTCATAACGTTGTGCCACGCGAAGAGCATCGTCAAGAGTGGCAGGGGTAAATGCATGCACAAGGCCGACAAGATCTTGACGAAGTGCTAGCCACAACATTCCTAGCTTGATCCGCTCCGACATATTTGGCTCCGCACGAAGCAAAAGTGTTATGAGCTATTCTTGGCTCATAACTAGTACGGATGCGGGACGATGGGGGGATCCGTACGAGACATATATGGTCCGACTGGCGCAAAGGGGGAGGCTAGGTTTTTGTTGTTCTCTTCTTCTTCTTCCAGGCTTTGAGCCTTTTCTCTTCTCTTGTTTCTCATGTGAATCACTCATTAATGGATTACAACCTTTTTGATTGGATTCACATCCTAACATTTGGTATCGGAGCATTGATCAGGACCTTGGCAAAGATCATTCGGGATATCGCATCGTGGGAGAGAGGATTGGTCCACGTCCTTAGCTCCACTGCATTCGCCCGATCTAGGGTACAGCTGTCTCAGCAAGGCATCCGACGGGAGGTGTTCACGGCGGCGATCATTTACCCTAGGCTGCCGTGGGCGATCTGGGCTTGGGCGAGAGGGAGGCACCGAAAAGAAGCAATGCCACCATGGAACAAAGGAAAAAAAGAGGTGAAATCTTCCCCTTCAGCAGATGGAGAATCCAGCAATGTAGAGGTGGTCGATCCAGTGAATTCTCCACAGGTAGTGCCTGAGCCGGTTGGTGAGTTGAGGGAGGTGTTGCAGTCTTTCATGCAGCGCTATGTGACGAATCATCAGCAGGACTTGGAGAGGTTCCAACAATTGCAGCGTACCTTGGCCATCATCGAGCACAATCAGGCCACTATGGGTGGCAAGATAGAGGAGCTGGGGGAGCAGCAACGGGTTTTGACAGAGAAGCAAGAACAGATGAGGTCTAGGGTCAAGGATCGAGGAGACCCTGATCTGAAAGACATCGTGCACCGTTTTTCTGATGAAGATTGGTTCCAAGATTCGAGTCCTGAATTACCCCCAACAGGTGATCGACCTTGGTATGATGACTTGCTGGAGAAGATGAAGTCACCAGTTCCAGAAGGAGGGACCAAGGGGATACTCGGGAGGGGTCCAGGGATGGGGTCACGGTGGCAGGATCGGGAGAAGCTCAATATACCAGAGTACGATGGCTCAAATGATCGACTAAGACTTCAAGATTGGCTCTGCAAGCTGGAGCGGTGTATTGTGTGGCGAGATACCAAGGGAGTGGATAAGGTTCCCTTTGCATCAATCTTCTTGAAGGATCTGGCATCTGAGTGGTTTCATAACTTGGAACGAGCTCGCATATTCCTGGACTGGGAACAGTTCAAAGTCTTGATCACAGACACTTTCATCCTGACCCATGTTTTGGAGCTGCTCTTCAACAAGTTGTGCGACCTTCACTATGACTGGCAACATCAAACTCTCCAGGCATTCAATACAGGATGGTTACGGGCTAGATATGAGGTAGTGGGAGTTTCAGACGAGATTTTGGCCCAGCGTTACGTAGCAGTGCTGCCCTCATCAATGGCAGGTGATGTTGCTCAAACCAAACCAGTTTCTGTGCATCAGGCAATGGTGGCAGCATTGAATGCAGACCAGCGGTTTCGTGAATGGGAGTCTCGATTGCGTCGTCCTGATATAAGCAGGCTTCATCGTCAGGATTTCCCAGCTGCATCACCGACCCCTACGCCGACAGTGTTGCCGACAGTGAACAGTGATAAGGAACGCAAGCCTTGGCGAGATCTATCCACTCAAGAACGGGCCAAACGCTCAGAGGATTTGAAGCTAGGCAAATGCTTTGATTGTGGGCAGAAATGGACTCGAGGCCACCATTTGGTTTGCCCATCTCGGAAGGGTGCTACTGTTCCCAAGGCAAAGGTGGCGATGCTACATTTTCGTGAGGCTGCTTCTGGGGAATTTGTTCCAGTCGACATGGACACGGTTGATGAGAGTGAGGAGATCTTTGTTTGGGAGTCAGGGAACAATAGCCCGGGCTTGGAGGACCCTGACAGCTCAGGTGGCAAGGCATTTATCTCCTGCTCAGCATATTTTGGAAAGACTGGTCTGCAGTGTTTCCGGGTGCGGGGAACAATTAATGGCAGGGTGGCTTTCGGCCTGGTGGACTCTGGCGCCTCACACACATTTGTGAATTGGCAGAGTTTATCACAGCTAAAGCTCCTTCCGTTGCACACCAATAGTCTCTTGAATGTTGAGATTGCGGATGGAGGGATGGTGGAATCATCTCAAGTGGTGGATTGTGCATTTGTGGTTGGGGAGTACACAGTGAAGGGTTGGTTCCATGTGCTGGATATGGGTGCAGTGGATGTAGTCATCGGGGTGGAGACTCTCCAGCAGCTTGGGGATATCATGGTGAACTTCCAGGAGCAACGTCTTAGCTTCAATAACAACGGCAAGAGGGTCACTTGGGCTGGTATCGAGGTTCCCCAGGACTGCTCAACGGTGTCTTATGCCCAGTGTGCTCGGATGTGTGGGAAGGGCGCAATTGCCGTACCAGTTGAAGCTGGAGACCAAACAGAAGGGGTGCAAAAGGCTGAGAGAGATGAGATGATGCAGTGCAGAGTGGCTGATAGCAAGAATTCAGTCGCTTAGCAGGAGGAGTTTCATGAGCTTCGACAAGATATTCTCAGGTTGACGATTCCAGGAGATTTGCGTGAGGTTCTCCTCCGTCATCTACCAGTTTTCAGCCACCAAGTTTCTTTGTTGGTGTCATCTAGAACAGGTGTGGAACATTCCATTGTTCTAGAGGGCAACTCCATTCCAGTTACTCGTCCATTTTTGAGATTATCACGGGAGGAACGTCAAGAGGTTGACAGGATGACAGATGAGCTTCTTCAGCAGGGACTGATAGAGCCAAGTTCTAGTCCATTTGCTGCTCCCATTTTGCTGGTTCTAAAAAAAGATGGTGGTTGGCAACTGTGTGTGGACTACAGAGCACTGAACAGAATCACAGTCAAAAACAGGTTTCCTATTCCGAGGGTGGAGGAATTGATGGATGAGCTTGGGGGAGCCTGTTTCTTCACAAAGCTGGATTTGAGATCGGGGTATTATCAAATCAATGTGGTGGAACGTGATCGTCACAAAACTGCATTCAGGACACACAGGGGTCTTTTCCAGTTTAAGGTGATGCCCTTTGGGCTCACTAATGCACCAGCCACATTTCAAGCCGCCATGAACAAGGTGTTGGGACGGTTCTTGTTCAACTTTGTGGTGGTGTTCTTTGATGACATCTTGATCTTCAGCCGAACTTGGAAGCTGCACCTCAATCACGTGGAATAGGTACTGCAAGCGTTGGAGGAAGCAGGAATGGTGTGCAAGCTCGCAAAGTGTTCTTTTGGTGCTGTGGAAGTGGACTACCTGGGATTTAAGGTGGCTAAGGGACAGGTGATGGCGGATCCAAACAAGTTAGAGGCTGTTGCCGTCTGGCCGATACCACAAACCATGAAACAGCTTCGGGCCTTCTTGGGATTTGCCAACTATTTGCGGAAGTTTGTTAAGCACTTTGTGTCAGTAGCTGCTCCTCTCACAGATCTCCTCAGGTCGACACAATTCTGTTGGAATGCTAGGGCCCAGCAGGCGTTCATGAACCTCAAGCAACGAATTGTGGAGGCTCCGGTTCTGGTATTGCCAGATTTTTCAAAGGAATTCACAGTAGAGACTGATGCATCAGACCAAGGAGTGGGAGGAGTTTTACTCCAGCAGCATGGCATTGTTGCTTTTGAGAGCCGCCGGTTTATGGAGATTGAATCCAGAGCTCCAGTATACGAACAGGAAATGGCAGGTGTTATGCATGCTGTTTGTTGATGGAAGCATTATTTGGCTTTCCGTCATTTTCGGCTTCGCACTGATCATGTGAGCATTCGGTTTTTGCTCACTCAACCCCACCTCAACAAGAAGCAGATGCGTTGGGTGGAAGAACTTCAAGCCTTTGACTTCACTATCGAGTATCGACCAGGTGCTTCCAATGTACTTCCAGATGCTCTTTCACGGAAGTTTGCACGCACCGAGGACTTAGCTCTCTATGGGATTTCTCGCCTGCAGCCTGTAGCGCACGTGGTTTTGACCCTTTATCCTATGGTGATTTACTATAGGATAACACCACGAAGCAGAACCTAAACCCTCTTTGTGCCACGTGACAGATGCCACGTGTCACATGCCACGTGTCCATGCCACGTGTCCATAAGAACCCGAGGTTCAGGGCCTTGGGCCACTGAACGAAGGAACGGTGCCAAACTCCCAAGCGTGGAGCCAAGGAGTGATGGAACCGGACCATAGAGTAACTCCCGAGCATACAACCCAAGGAGCGAAGGGACAGGAGCCTGGAGCAACTTGGAACAGTCCTAGAGTAACCAGCATCCCAATGCCAGGACCAGCACACAAAACGGAGCCAAACGGAGTCTGGCGCTATTTCGGCATACCGGTGGCCTAACGTGAGGATATGGGTACTCCACCAGCTAGCATGGAATGGAACTTGGGCTTAGACCCAAGCCGGACGCAGAACAAGGATAGGCACGCAAGTGGGAGCTAGACTATGCCTCAGGTTGGTCGGCCATGCCCGACCTACCCACTATCCCTACTATACATTTGGAACCCCCCATAGCCCCCCCCCCTTGAGGAACACACGCTTTGGGCTTTCACCCCAAGCCTCCCTTAGTATCAGGAGTTAGTCTCTGGGACAAGCTCGAAACTTACTAAATATGGAATGTCCCTAGATTGTGAATTTGGACACGGGACGAACACCATTGTGTTTAGGCCAACCTCTACATTCCATAGATATGCCAAATGAGCAAATCTGGACACTTTCCATAATTAGCATTTGGGACCGAAATGAGACTAACACAAAGGGCATGATAGCGAGGGTGTTTGGCAGACACGGTAAGCTATCATGTAGCGATATTGAGGGACCAATCTCAATACGCGAGGGTTCTTGTCACTAGCCAGTGCAAGACATAACGAGACGGGAACTCCTTACCGGGCTAAGTATGCTTAGCTAATAACACGTAGGAATTCCGTCCTTATGCTCATCCGGTCTAAGTACACTCGAAATGCCCAGTTAACTCCACTAGCACAAGAGGGACTAATAAAGGGTCCAGCAATACCGACCTCCTGCCATCGTGGCAGTAAGGTAAGAGTGTCCATAAGGATTAGTCGACAGGTAACTTTCGATACCCGAAGTCACATGCGCGACACTCTCCCCCCCTTGGGAAGATCGACGTCCTCGTCGATGCATACTCGAGTCTAGAATACCACCAAGGAAACAACTCCAGAAAAAGTTCACGGTACTCACACTATGTGAGAAATGCACCAACTTAAATGAGTTAGGGGGAACCTCTTTGTCTAACGCAGATGCGCTACCAGCTCAGACACCTTTCGGCCGTCACCGACAAGGAAATGACCAACGGAGTCAGCCACCCTTGCTGCTCTAGGTGTCACCCAGCTACAAAAGTGTGATATGCCCTGCCCGTAGGAACATAGACAGAGAAGCCAGAGGCCCCAACCCTCCTGAGCAAAGAAACCAAACCCGTCGGTAAGGTTTAGATAGACTACTGTAAACAGGCAGTGTAGAGTTGTTTACACGGTCACGCCCTTTCACAGAATAAGGAACATCGACAGAGAGGCGGGTTATGTGACCAGTTGACAGTAGCTACCCCATGACTAGAGATTTCACCATGCACACGAAGTGCCGAAGCCAGTCTGCCTATACTGGCCCAAACTCAAAGATCAATGGATGGACAATATCAAAGTCAGAGACAATGATATCTGAGAAGCTTAATTACTAGTGATTATATCTGAGAGTAGAACACAAAAGTATTCCACATAAGTTATCATCCGATAAACTAGTATTTATAGTGTAGGAACCACCAAGATCATCAGTTCGGGAAACATAGGATTAACCATCCAACAAAATTCAATAGCAAGTAGATCATCAAGAAAACTCAATGAGGAAACTTAACTACCAAAAATGGCAGATAGCATGCCAAACAACTCACAAAACACAACTTAAAGAACACAAAGTATCATTGACTAACAAGCACAATGCTCGCGAATGTATCACCCGAAGGAAATAACATCCTAATCTATGAGAACTAACTCGAGCAATAATCAACAGAACAAAATGAATGTTGCAAAGCAAACAATTGCTTGTTCATATTAACCATTGCACTAGCCAATCCGAATAGATCCCAGCCAATAACACCAAGGAACTCAAGTTGCCTAAGCAAGTGTTAGCAACATCCTACTGATGTCTCAAACCCAAGAGACCAAACCAGAGCAAACCACAAAGAACATGTGGTATTGCGAAAAGCCACAAGCTATCAAAGAGAACAATTAATTATCATGAAATATCATCAATTATCCCATCAATGAAGAGATGCATAATCATTGTCGAAGAAGGAATCCACCACCTCGAAGAATGGCAAATCATTCTATATCAACAATAATCAAGCAAAATCTTTTTGACATGGATAATCAATTATCCTAGATGATAGTCAATCATCACCAATGATTGTTAGATGCAAATACTAACTTCAACATCGAAGCTAATGAGCCAAAAATGCCTTCCCCAACAACTTCTAACAAATGGAATAATGAGCATAAAACTCAAAGAACCAAAGCTCGAAGAAGCCTATAGCCAAGTCTTGCTTAATAATGATCACGAGTCTCATAGAAGCTAACTTCAATGCTAAAGAAGAAATCATGGTGCAACCCACAATGTCTTCTTCAACACATCCATAAGCCAAACTTCATAATGCCAAAGCTAATGAAGAGCATTTCTGCATCAATCCAAAAGCTAAGCACAATGAAGCTATGCTTAACAAATGATCATCAAACGATCCTCCATGAATCCATCTAGAAAAAGACGTAACTCACTTCGTAACAAGTGCAAGACGAATCATCAATGATTGATATATCTCAATTCAAACCCAACAAGGATTCAATCACGTCAATATCAATCACTAACACATCATCTCGTAAAGTTAGCATAGTCCACGACTAAATCACTTTTCAAGGAAAAGCTAAAGCTCAACCCTCTACTAAATAATCTCGTCTAGAACACAACTAACTCAACTTGCCACGCAGTTTGTTTGAACGTCAACACAGTTGCTAATTAGCAAATGCATGAAGGCCAACAACACAAAGCTATAGCCAAATCATCAACACTATATTCATCAAGACTAATGAAACTCAATATCAATCCTGGAAGGATATCTCATTCACTCAGATCTCAATATCAACAAGGTCAACGACAAGGTATCACTTCAATGCTATCAACACTAGAACAAAGCTAGAAGAAAGCACAAGTGAATCACCACCCAAAGCTCTCTAGCAACCAAGCTAACCAAGGTCGAAGATACCTTAATCAGTATCCAAGACCAATCCTCCAACAATACTCAGTTATAGATAACACATCATCAAAGAGTGATTCACCACGTCCAAGACTCAATGAAATCCAACACTATGGACTAAATGTAACCAAATGATATCAACAGAGGTAGAGTCAACATGCCAACATGAAAAACTCATGTAAGTCTAACGACACGATCCTCCGCAACACCATCCGGTAAAGCAAGCCCATCACTGCTAAATCATCATCGAGCAAAGCAAGTGTCAACGGTCCTTGACGAAGTCTACAAGTAATCACTAGTCACAAAGCAACTAACAATCACTCCTCAACTTGCCTTCACAAGACCCAAACACCAACTCTTGTCATCAAGTTATATACTTGCCCAATATGAACGTGATACCCCAGGTACGAGATAAAAGTTCATAGACAAGCACAAACTAAATGACCACTCAAATCCAACTTAACCGCAATAAGCTTACTAAAACATTTAGCCACTAGCTCTGAGCATGCTTTGAAGAGGCTAACTATGCATGATCAACACTCAGCCGAAACGAAAGTGAAGACCATGAGATGAACTCATATCGGTACACAACCTCCTTATAGACAAAGCTATAGTACGGGTACCAACATCTCAACCTCAAACAACTAAGTTGGACATCACCATCCTCAGCCAAGGTGGAGAGCCACCAAGACCAAGACAAGATCAGTGAGAGCTCACTACTCTCATAGAGTCTAACATAATCCAAGGTGCAAACTGCCACCAAGCACAACGCTAGAAAAAAAAAGGCACAAGGGTCACCTTTCTAGAAAAGTGCTACGGCCACTTTTCTACACCAACTCCAGACTCTATCCAACTCAATTGCTTTAGCCCCAAAAGTTAGCATCCCTTTCGGGTCGCATCATACAAACTACCTACTAAGATCTAAGCCAACCGAAGTCAACTCCAACCCCTTCACTAGTTTGTACTGGTTTTCGAAAATGGAATGGTTTTCGAGCAAAGTGACCAACAGATCAGCCATTGGAAAAGTCTAAGAAAATTTGTGGAAAATTTTCCATCCTAGAGAAAGAATGACTCTTAGTCCAGGATTGCAAACTTTCAAGACTCAACCAACTTCCTCCTACAAACAACTTCACATAGGTTCACCTCAACACAAATTCTCATGTCCAACAATATGCTTAAGCCTCGAACATCTTTGCCCATTTTGACATTCGACATCCGCAAAGTGCAAAATGAACATCCAAGGCTTGATCACGAAGACCACATCTTCGGATATCCACATTGCACTAACACTTTTCTTCAATCACCTTCAAGATCCAATGTGAAGCTAAAACACTAACCAGAAAAATGACATGGAAAATCAAGCTCTAAGGAAAATCCCTCATCACTCGAATCAACAATGCCACTTCCACTAACACAAGTGCTAGTGATGTCAATGCCCCAACTACACACCTTCTCCATCCAATAATCTACTCCAAGTGCTAATGGATCAACCGACGAGCTATAATAAATGAATGTTATAACCCTTGTCCAACACTTTAGTGGGCAAACTTGGTACCAACTTAAGCTTAGCATAATGGACCATCTTCGAGAATCTAGTTAAAGCTACTACAATGCTACTTCATGCAAGTAGACTAGCTTCTCCATCAACCACTTTGGGGTTGATCATCATTTAACCAAGCAACTTCGTAAACATATTGCTCATTATCACATGGATATGATATAAATCACAATGACTTGATCATCAATCAAGCAACACTATGAACAATGCCCATGTCACTATTGCAAAGGTTTATGTGAATATCAAGTGCTAACTCGATTCGACAAAATGCAACATAAATGCCACACCCCATTGATAGAGATTTACAACACCAACACCACTAACTTTTGTTCACAACACGGACAAGCTCATGCCACTCTCTTTCCGACCAAACTCAACACTAATCCAACACCAAGCTACTCAAAGAGCAATAGCAAGGTTCTCCGGAAAAAGAATTGAGCATTGCAACCCAAGTCTTCCAATAGCAAGCTTAGACAAAATGGTATAACGTTTCACCGCTATCCATCCCACAACTCACCATTTGTAAGACCATCATCTCCAATATGCATCAAGGTAGGGACTCTTGATTGCATAATGTGAACACAAGCAATGAGTTAACACCTCGTTGCAAATCATCTCTCCAAGAAGAGAAAATGATTTACGTATTTGATCCTCCGTCCCCGATGACTCTCTTTTCGGTCTCATCTTTGACCAAACCTCAAACTTGCTTTCGCACTGCCTTCAGTTCAATCGAAGAAAAGTTTATAAGAGAGCACGGCCATGACTATTTGAACCAATAGACTAATCCCTTAAAGTCTTGATTGATCTATAATCAGTCTATAATCATGCCTAGGAAGGATCCACTAGTGCCGTGCTAAACAGCTACGGACCAGCCTATTTGCCACTCATAGCAAACCCAGGGAGGTTTGCTTTCACCCACGGTACATGGAACAACTCATGGAACCACCGATAGGCTAACATTAATCCTGCCAACTCAAAGTGTAACCTCGAGTTGCTAATGTGCCTCACTCACGAGCTCAAGCTTAAACTCGTGCTACCGGAACAACTCAAATCCATCCTATAAGCCCAAGCGCAAGCTCACATCATAAGGTACAATAAGGTAACAATATCCAAATCCAAGGAACCAATTGCAAAGCCTTTGCACCCAAACGTGTACCCACTCGGATCATCATTTTCATCTCTGCGTATGCAACAAGACTAGTTGCCCCATCTCATTGAATAGTACTCGCTGAGACTCTTTCTCTTATACCAAATGTAGCGCACGTGGTTTTGACCCTTTATCCTATGGTGATTTACTATAGGATAACACCACGAAGCAGAACCTAAACCCTCTTTGTGCCATGTGACAGATGCCACGTGTCACATGCCACATGTCCATGCCACGTGTCCATAAGAACCCGAGGTTCAGGGCCTTGGGCCACTGAACGAAGGAACGGTGCCAAACTCCCAAGCGTGGAGCCAAGGAGTGATGGAACCGGACCATAGAGTAACTCCCGAGCATACAACCCAAGGAGCAAAGGGACAGGAGCCCGGAGCAACTTGGAACAGTCCTAGAGTAACCAGCATCCCAATGCCAGGACCAGCACACAAAACGGAGCCAAACAGAGTCTGGCACTATTTCGGCATACCGGTGGCCTAACGTGAGGATATGGGTACTCCACCAGCTAGCATGGAATGGAACTTGGGCTTAGACCCAAGCCGGACGCAGAACAAGGACAGGCACGCAAGCGGGAGCTAGACTATGCCTCAGGTTGGTCGGCCATGCCCGACCTACCCACTATCCCTACTATACATTTGGAACCCCCCATAGCCCCCCCCCCCTTGAGGAACACACGCTTTGGGCTTTCACCCCAAGCCTCCCTTAGTATCAGGAGTTAGTCTCTGGGACAAGCTCGAAACTTACTAAATATGGAATGTCCCTAGATTGTGAATTTGGACACGGGACGAACACCATTGTGTTTAGGCCAACCTCTACATTCCGTAGATATGCCAAATGAGCAAATCTGGACACTTTCCATAATTAGCATTTGGGACCGAAATGAGACTAACACAAAGGGCATGATAGCGAGGGTGTTTGGCAGACACGGTAAGCTATCATGTAGCGATATTGAGGGACCAATCTCAATACGCGAGGGTTCTTGTCACTAGCCAGTGCAAGACATAACGAGACGGGAACTCCTTACCGGGCTAAGTATGCTTAGCTAATAACACGTAGGAATTCCGTCCTTATGCTCGTCTGGTCTAAGTACACTCGAAATGCCCAGTTAACTCCACTAGCACAAGAGGGACTAATAAAGGGTCCAGCAATACCGACTTCCTGCCATCGTGGCAGTAAGGTAAGAGTGTCCGTAAGGACTAGTCGACAGGTAACTTTTGATACCCGAAGTCACATGCGCGACACAGCCGGAGTACGTAGAGCAGATTCGGGAGGGGTACGCACAAGATGTGGCCCTTCAACAGATTCTAGAGCGGCTTCAGAATGGGGAGCAACATCCCAAGCTGGTCCTCATTGATGGCATTCTCTGGTCAAAGGGACGAGTGTTTCTCAACAACAAGCATCCACTGCGGCAAGAAATTTTCCGTGAGTGTCATCAGGGAATTCTTGCTGGACATCCCGGGGTGGCAGCAACATTGGCGGCCATCAAGCTTCGCTTTGTTTGGAAAGGCATGCAGCGAGAAGTGAAGGCGTGGATTCAAGAATGTCCGGTATGTCAAGTGGTAAAGACAGAGACAGTGGCTTCTCCAGGTCTTCTCCAGCCGTTACCAGTTGCAAATGGTCCCTTTACTAGCATTTCCATGGACTTTGTGGGGGGTCTGCCTCGTTGCCAAGGAAAAGACATGATAATGGTGGTGGTTGACCGTTTCAGCAAGACAGCTCGGTTTCTGCCTACGACAAGTTCAGTGTCTGCAGCAGGGATAGCCGAGTTGTTTTCTCGAGAAGTGATTTGCCTCCATGGTCTGCCTCGGGAGATTGTTTCTGACCGGGATCCGAAGTTCCTCAGCTCATTCTGGCGTCACCTTTTTTCAGCTCTTGGGACCAAGCTCAGTTTCAGTTCAGCATATCATCCCCAATCGGATGGGCAGACAGAACGAACCAACTAGACAATGGAGGTATTTCTCAGGGGTTACACACTGGATCGTCCTACATCATGGCTGCACTGGCTTGAATTCGCATATAATTCGGCCTGTCATTCTGCTACAGGGTTTGCTCCTTTGGAGATTCTCTATGGGCGTCGAATCCTAAGTTGGCCAGCTCCTGCTCTTCCGGTCCCAGAGGTGACAGTTTCTGGACATCTAGAGACCATTCGGGAGTTGCATCAACAAGTTCATAGCAGGTTGGAGGCAGCTCGTGCAACCATGAAACTTCAAGCTGACAAGCATCGGAGTTTTCGAACATTCGCTATTGGCGACCTGGTGTACATCAAGTTCCGCCCCCATCGTCACACTCTAGGCCGTCGAGCGGGCTCTCGATCCAAGCTGACTCAACGCTACTTCGGTCCTTTTCAGGTGATTGAAAGGATTAATGAGGTGGCATTTCGGCTGGCTCTTCCTCAAGGGTGCAAGCTCCATGATGTGTTCCACGTTTCTGAGCTCAAGTTGCATTATGGTCCTACTCCCATGCCGACAGTGGAAGTTCCAGTCCGATCGTTGGGGGACCAGCATCTGGTTGTGCCAGATAAGGTGATCGATGTGGAGACTCGTCAGCTGCGTCGACGTACGATTAAGCATTATCTGGTTCGCTGGATGAACACTGGGGGGGATGCAGATACCTGGCTTTCTCAACAGGAGTTTGATCGTCTGGTGCACCTGTTTCAGTGGGATCCTATGTTACCAGCCAGCTCTAAGGATAGAGCTTTTCAAAGTGGGGGGTAATGTTATGAGCTATTCTTGGCTCATAACTAGTACGGATGCGGGACGACGGGGGGATCCGTACGAGACATATATGGTTCGACTGGCACAAAGGGGGAGGCTAGGTTTTTGTTGTTCTCTTCTTCTTCTTCCAGGCTTTGAGCCTTTTCTCTTCTCTTGTTTCTCATGTGAATCACTCATTAATGGATCACAACCTTTTTGATTGAATTCACATCCTAACAAAAAGACTTCGGAAACGAACACCAAATTGCATCACCGACTCAGATGGCCCTTGGCAAAGACGATGCAATTGTTGGAAGGCATCATCACAATCGTCGGCGTGTCCGAAGGCATGTTTGAAGACGTCCGGAAGAACAAGTGGCTGCGCTCAATCCATTGTACCACTACAATGCCGTCCCTTGGAGACATATGGGGAACTCACGCAAACGTCGAGCATTATCCCAAGAATGATATGTGGCAACCACTGTGAAGTGATTGAACTAATGGTACACATCATCCCTAGGATTCCCACGAAAGAACTCCGGCCGAACGCGAGGATTGGCACCAAGAGCAGAAGGAATTGTACCATGTGCTGTGAACGCCGCCATCAACTGAGTTTGGTTGTTCAATTGCAAGCGCATAGCATCAAGCAATTGAACCAACTGTTGCTCTAAAGTCAAAGGAGGAGATGGCGGATTGGCCATAAAGATGAACGCAAAAGAAAGAGCAAAAGAAGAGAAATAACAAAAAGCTGAAAAGAAATGGTAAATCTAGACAATGCAAAAAGCTAGATCTAAACCAAAATTCTGAAAGGAAAGAACAAAAGAAAGGAAATGGAAAAAGCTAGATTTAGACAATGCAAAAGCTAGATCTAAACTGAAATCCCAAATCCAAGCACTCCCTAGAGACAATCAAAGGTGCCCCTCAACTCCACCAATGTGAGTGTTTGGAATATAGAAAGGGAATATAGAAATGTGCATATTAATTAGCCCAAAAACCCTAGCTTATATATAGGAGCAAGTGGTCCGAATTGAAACCAATCCAACGGCTACCAAAATCCCATTACGCTAATATTAGTATACGGCATCGTAGCCGTACACTTGGCCCTCACATAGAGAATTATGAAATTATTAAGTTCGCCATAACCTTAAAATTTTAAAGTTTATAATGTTTGTACTAAATTACAATTGAAAATTGAGCTCAACTTGTGAGCTCAAGTATGGTCCGCGCCCCTGGGATTGAATGCCATGATCAAAAGCTCATCCTCTTGCTTGAGGATCATTATGGCTCTTTATCCAACCCCTGTGCAAAGTGATCATTGTAGAATTTGGCATTAGAGATGAGATCCCTCCTTTTGAAGTTTTAGATATATGACTTTGAGATTGTTTATTGCTTAAAGAGTTTTATGGTTGATGCTAATGCTTTTTTTCAAGTTTTTCTCCCTTCTTTACTATCTTTTTATGTTTATTACGAGTTTGTTTTTCTAACATTTATGGATTTTTTAGATGAGGATTTCATGTTGTTAGTGGTTGTTATATTTGATGTTCAGTGTTCATAAAGTGTAAAGCAAAATTTACCTTCTCTTGATGAGGTTCATGAGGCTCAAAAAGTTAAGCCACATATCTAAAAGCATTGCAATAGATTTGAGAATTTTACATCATTTGTTGATGACTTGCCATTTCAGCATTTACATTCTCAATATTGCTTTAAGAATAATTATTTTTATTTTGAGAGGACAAATCCTGATAATCATTTACTGCTAATCAAACCTTCAATATTTATTCCACCCTTTTTCCACACCTACCATGATTCTTCTATTCTACGTAAATATATAAGACATCATTGTATGACTGAGAAGTTGCATAAATTCTTTTATTGGCTAGAAATGTCAACCACAAACTATAAAATTTGACAATTGAAGTAGCAATCATCAATAGAGTAAGAGACAAATTTTACAGTTGAAGTGGCGATCATCAATAGAGTAAGAGGCGGCAATAGTGTTGCTTATCCCTGGCCTGGACAACAATGCCACTTACTAATGCCTCCTGCAAGTGTCACTCTCATCCCATGAGCAGATGTACCAAGTGAGCTGAGCATGGAGGAATCTCATCTCCAGTGCCAAGTTCTATGATGATCACTCCACCCAGGGATTGGACAAGGAATTGCTTGTTGCCACGGTGTTGCTTAGGGACGAGCTTTCAATCATTGCGTTCAATCCAGTAGTGAATGGATGATATTACCTCCTCCTCCTTGTAGGGCTTCATGCTCGACACCAGGAGAGGATTCAAGTGCAGGGCCATCGGCAGCAAGCTCTATCTTCTTGGGAGATGGGGCCGCAACAAATCAGTGAGCATCTTCAATGCACACACAAATTGATGGAGCATCACGGCGCCAATGCTGCATCGACGAAAGTGCTATGTGTCCGCGGCTATGGAGGGTCAGCTCTACATCGTGGGTGGCAACAGTATGGGGGAGGAACCAGATGCTGAGGTATACAAACCAGTGGAGGATCGATGGGATCCTCTCCCCCTTCCACCATCGCTGGAAAACAGATTTCACAACGCCCTCCTCGTCGATGACAGCAAGATGGTTGTGACCTTGTGCTGTGGTGGCCCGACGTTTGTTTTCTCAGCTCGAGATCTTTCCTGGGAAGTGGCGGACCTCCTTGGATTGCAGGAGCGGCACTGCTGCTTTGTGCACTCCAACCAGATGTACAAGTTTGACAAGGCGGGATCATTGTTGTTGAGATACGACAATGGCAAGAAGTCGTGGGAGGCAAGACCACGTCACGTTTTTATGTGAAAACATGCAGTCACTGATCCTTCTATTGACTTTTTTGATACGATCTTTCTCTGAAATTCGGGGAATGTGATCAATTGAGATCACATTTCTGAGGTAAATCAGAACACCTTTTTGACTTGTATATGAATTCTTTCCGGCTTGGAGGGTTTTTGACTTCGAGGTCATGATGGAGGAAGAGGGCTACAGGTCGCAAATGACAACGGGCAGCTTGATTCCGCTGCTGCAGAAGGCCCTTTTGCAACACCAAGTAAGAATTGAACCACTTCCAGTTGCGGCTCCTGTTTTGCAGCTGGACGATCCTGCGCTGAGTTACCTTTCCAAGATGCTTTTAGGCGGGGATAGTGATAGTGACGAGCAGGAGGTTGCAACCCCGCAGCAGAACAGATACCAGGCTTACATGGACGACCTGAATTCCATCATAAGAGGTTGCGTCCAGTCTCCGGACAGTGATCAAGAACAGGTCGACCAGGAAGTATTTAGCTTGCTCAGAGAGTGCGCAAGAGCAGTAGCAGCCAGGAACTCGGCACAGGTTTACAATCTCATCGGATTGATCAAGAACTCAGTGACATCCGAAAACAGCCACTTAGAAAGGACCGCATTGTTCTTCGTCAACGCACTGGTAGCAAGGCTTAAAGGGTGTGGTTCACAGCTCTACTCGGCTCTGTCCAGAGAGGTTTCTCAGAAGCGCTACGTGGGGCTTTTGTGCATGAACCTCCCGTGGTTCAGCGCCACCGAGGTGATCTCGAATCACATAATTCTCGAGGCGTGCAAGGGAGCCAAGCGGATTCATATTGTGGACTACGGGATACTGTATGGCAGTCAGTGGCCGTGGCTTATCCGAGCTTTATCTCAGCAACCCGAGGGAGCTCCACTGCTGAGGATGACAGGAATCGACTCGTCTGGGATGATAGATGGTGCACAGA
>NW_003314444.1:128364-132105 GCF_000143415.4 Selaginella moellendorffii | reverse complement strand
AGACCGCATACTGACAATACTGAATTTCTCGAGCAGCATAAAAATCAAGAACAAGTAAACAATATCTCACAATTTATTATCTGACATTGGAGTTTTCTCTGGTGCAATGCAAGAACAGAAACTATGTATTGGTGTTTTATTGTAGCCATTTGTTCTTACACTTCGGAACTTGCGATGAGAACACGGAAGAGCACTTGGTGATCCACTGAGGAGTCTTTATTATAAGGCTAATTGACCTCAGTTAAGGTCTCCATATCTATTATTCGTGAGCTTGGCGAGGAGAGACTCAAGCAAGCATTCTGCATGAACCATTCTGTCAGACAGGTTAGTGCCCTGGGGAGATGCAATATCTGTGGCGTCTAATGCACAGGTACAGCTACTCATGTGCGTCACCATCTCCTAGGGCTTGGCTCTGGCTGTAATCCTGTCTCACAAGAAGGCATGACATTGCTTCAGGCGGCGCAAGATGCTGTCTGTCCAAACGAGATGGCCTCTTTGAGAGCACGCTTAACACGATTAGCAGCACGACATCGGGGAGCTGATGACAACGCCAATGAGTACGGCAGTGGTCGTAGTGAGGACGAGGGCAACACTATCAGCAGGAAGACCACCCCCAAACCTGTCTTCTGATCAAGGCAGTGCTGCTGCTGGTGACATTAGTAACCGGAAAAGTCCTCCAGGTATGTATTTGAAATTTCATGAGTTGTTTGTTTGTTCTTCATTCACTCATTCTAACTTTTTTCCGTGTTTGTTCTGATAGGATCCAACACCAACAGTGCTCCTGCTAGTGGTGGCGGTGCATCGGGAGCTTGAGAAGGAGAGAATTTGCACGACAACTACTGGCGATCAAGCAGCAGCTGACATGATGACGACGATGAAGTGAGGAAGACATGGTAGCAACCGACAGTGGAGCAAGTATCTTCTTTCTTCTGTAGTATAGAGCCAAATAATGAAGTTTTTTTTTCTATTTTTTGTTTTGTTTTGTTATGGAATTTGCAAAAAGCACTGTTTAGCCCTACATAGAGAAAGAATAAAGCTAGTATGTAAGCTTCTTCTAGCATTGTCTAATTTTATGTATCTTTGCAACAATCTGTCCATCTTCACATTTTATCTTACAAATGTCTCCTACTTTTGCTTGCTGTTTGCACAGGAATTCTTGCCATTTTGTATCAGTCTTGAATTTGAAACTTCTATAGTCATTGTTTAGAAGTTCAAACATGAATTCACTGTTTTCTTCAAACACAAAAAAGACTTTATCACCATTTTCGCATGAAAAAGAACACTCCATTGATCGTTGAACCCAATCAGGAGGAAGCTATATAAAGGAAAATTCATTCACAATTAACATGATGAGTAGTATGTGTTCGTACCTGTAGCCACATATTCTGGCAAAAGTGAAAGGGTTGTAAAACGAATGCTGTTTCCATATTTTTTTAACCTAAACCTAATTTCAGTTATGGATTACTGTGGTCGCCTTCCTTTTCTTCCATTTGAGCTAGTGTATAGGATTGCCACTACCAGAGGCTACAACAACGCTATTTTTTCTTGCCTATCTAAACAATTCTACAGGAGGTGTAACATGGAAACAAACTGGAAGAAGCATTGTCAATGGGATTTTGCATTATGCTCACCAATAACCTTTGAAGGCCAACGTGTTGGAACATATAAGGTTTATTTTGTTCATATTCTGTTTTAATATTTATTTATTTTTTCAATGCAGGAGGCTTACAAGAGCTGGTATATGACATTCAAAAGATACAACTTTGACATCGTTGTGCAAACCAGGAATATTGTCACTCAATTGAAATCCTATATACATCTCAAGGCACATGAATTTTTCCCAACAATATTGGGAAGAATGCCCAACCAAATATTAGACGAAGCTGAAAGCGAGTTACACGTGCCACTTCCACAGTCACTGAGGTGTTTCTTACTATCGATGAATGGACAGTGTAGTCGTTCTATTTTTGAGGGTTTTGTAAATCAGGAATATGGAGGTTTGATTGGGTGTTACTGGACAAACAACATGTTTATGTGTTCAAAAATGCTGCATATTCAGGAGATTTGTTCCTTAACTTTAAAGTTGCGTGTTATGCACATTGGTTTTGAATTAGGAATGATTCCATTCGGAAGTTCATTAAATAATAAGAAATATTTTATCAATATTTTTTCAGGAGATATATTTATTAGCTCCAAGAATTTTTGGAACAATGGTGAAGTTATGTGTTGCACTCCTCCAATAGTTAGAGGACATATGTCTCTGATATGGTGGTTGAAAAATCTATTAATGAACCTACATGAAGCATCATTTTGTTTTGTTAAAGACCCTATTAAAGCAATTTTACAGGGTCATCTGAGACATTTCAAAAATTATCATGTATGGTGATTAGTTAAAGAGATCCTTTTTTGTTACTGATTATCTTTTGTTTCTATGTTTTCTTAGCATGGTTGCATGCCAGTCCCAGAATTATCATCCTTTAGTGGAGATCCATGCTTTACATATCTAACATTTGTGTGTGTGGAACTTCAATTCATGGAACAGTTTGATGGTGTCAAGCTTTTTGATCTGCAACTGAAAATGAAGACCAAGACATATTAATTCATCAATATAACCTATGGTGTGGTCTCCAAGAGGTATGCTTATATGTTTTAGAGTTGAGAGATTAACAACTTCCTTTTTGTAGCAATACATATGGGATGGAATGACATATATCGTTATGACAAAGAAATTTACTCTAGATGTGCCTATTTGCTACCTGTGGTTGGAAAGTATTAGCACCACTCATACTTCAAGAGCAAAGCGTTTCAGAGTTTCTTTTTTTGACTATCTATATTGATATTAATGTTTTCTCTAGAAGGAAGATATTAAAAGACTTTAGAACTAAACTTTAATGAATTATCTGTCTTAATAAGACGTGAGGTGTTCATCTAGAACATGCATTAACTTTCTGTGATCCTTGTTGTACTTCTGAAGAGCGCTATGAGGATAGGCAACTTGTGAATGCTCTTGAGCCTATACAGCATGTACCTACCATTAATACTTCAAAGTTCAGTTCTGCTGCAAGATCTCATACATCCTCTAACATGACCACATGCTTTAATATGATCTCTTATACAACAAAAACAGCACGGTTTAGACTCTGTCCAAAAAAATCTCAAATCCTTAGTTTGTTTTGAAAAAGAACAAAAGCAATTCAAGTGAATGATTTCTGTCACTATGTCAATGATGAATATGGGCATAGAGTGACATCCAGCTCCGCTGGGATAGATAGGACATTTCGGAGCTGGATTAAATGAATGGATTTAAGTTCACAGGCCTGTGCCTACACTTCCACATTGGAGCCACTTAGCATGCATGAAAATAAGTTGAGTTAAACCTTGTCCAAACTATTCCCAACAGCAGCTTCGATCTCAGCAGAAGCTTCCTCTAACCATGTGTTCCTGTAGAAATCAACGAATGGAATGATAAACAAAAGCAACAGAGAGAATACACATGCTTCTGAAAGTTTTCACGTTTTGCCTTTGTGCTTCACAAATCTTCCTCAGCTAGCTTGAGTTGTATAAATAGGAACGACGTCTGTCATATGTAACGTTAAACACAACAACAACCTTCAAGTGGGATACAGGTAAACATAGTGCTTTTTAAGTTTTGCTATCAAAGCTAGAGGAAGTTCTTCGGTTGGGGTATGGTTTTGTCACAGCTTTTTACAGCAGTATGGTGACAGAAAGGCTATCTAGAAG
>NW_003314444.1:126420-128252 GCF_000143415.4 Selaginella moellendorffii | reverse complement strand
GATCAACGACAGCAGTGGCTGGAGAGAGAGAGGAGATTTGGAGTCGGAATCACAGCAGTAGCAGCAGCAGCATCACCAGTGAGAAGATCTCAAGGCCATGAGAATTCTCCACCAGTTTGGGATCAGTCACATGTACGTAGCGGCCAGGTGAGAAGGGCAGTGCGGGGGACAGGGACGAAGATCTCCTCACATTCAAATATATATAACCACAGATACCACCTACTAACCATAAAAATTAACCATAAAGGAAGTGCATAGAAAGAAAAATAGGCAGCTAGCCTCTTCCCACTCTTTCATGCACTGTGCTCCATGCACAGTGTGTGAGTGGAATCCCGAATGGGACAGCCTTTCGCCCGATGAGCAGGCCAGACTCAAGGCTCAGCAGGGCATGAAATACGTTTGCCTCGACAGCTTACACCAGGATCAACCCATTAGTTTTGGCAGGGTTGGCAACCACCAATTCCAAATTCCAAATGCTGATACGTTTTCTATTTATATGTTACCTCCAAGTCCTTGGCACTACACTTTTTAGAGCGATTGAAGTAGGGGACATGTTATGGAACACTTTGATATCGGGGTTCATTTACTGAGAATTCCATTAGCCATTTTATCTTCCAATATTTGTATGTTTTGGAAGTTATAATTTAAAAAGTGTATTCATATTCTAGGGTTTGTAACCATGGCGTGCACACCACATGGAGTGAGGCTTGTCAGGGAGAATTCAAAAGACGAATTTGTGCTGCGCATCACCGACATTCTTCTGCCGGAAACCAGATCATACGGGCGCATCATAGTTACTGATGGCATAGACAACATCGAAGCTGTAGTTTCATCTCATATTACGCAAGCCATGAGAATGGAAATCATACGACCAAACACGTTCTTGAAGTTCACAGACTACGCATTTTATGCAAACAATGGAAAAGAGTATGCATGTGGTTATATAGTGATTTTCAATTCTATGGTTTTACTTTTCTACAGGACTTTAACTGTTTTGGATGTAATGTATCTTCATAACAATATCTGGAGTCCAATTCCAACTTACAATATTCAACCTGAATCAAGCAAAGTGAGTAAAATGTCAAAAACAACTTCAGCAAATCTTTTCATTGAATTTTTCCTTTCGTTGTTAAAACAAAATGATGCAGGCATCTAAGCGTCATAGTGGTGTATCAAGTGTAAGTCTTTTTTCTTTGGAACCAATTTCACAAATTTTCTTTCTTTTTTTAAAAAAATTGTTATTGTAAATGTAGGAGAATGAGTCAAAGCGGCCATTAATTGCTCAAACTGCAATTGCAAGTCTTACAAACCGTTCATATAAATGGTCATTTAAGGCGAGAGTCACTCACAAGGACACTCTTAGACAATTCACTACAAAACGCACAGGTTGGGTCTTTAATTTTTATGTGGCTGATTCTGCAAGCAGTGAGATTCGTATAGTCAGCTATGGTGAAACTGCATGTGCATTGTCAGAAAAAGTTATCCAAGGGGCCATTTATATATTTTCTGGAACATGTGGTCTTCGTTCTGCTAGTGAGCTCTACACGCCTTTTCCTGCAACTTGGGAGATACTTGCAGATAAAAAGATGGAGATTATGCCTACAGCAGATGATGAATGTATTCCACGTATTGTTCTTCACCGGAAATGTATTGCTGAAATACTTGACATCACTATAAATAGTTACATAGATCTTGTTGGTGTGGTGATATGGGTAGGATTGACAACTGTAACCCCTCGTGGCGTGGAAAGTTCTAACAAAAGGAGGATGATGACAATATGTGACAACTCTTTTCATAGCGTTGATATTTGCTTGTGGGGTGACTATGCCGAT
>NW_003314444.1:121702-126309 GCF_000143415.4 Selaginella moellendorffii | reverse complement strand
ATTGATGCCGACTTGGATTTAGTGCAGGAGATGCGTTCTTGGTATCAGAATATGTATGCAAATGCAAATATTACACGAATATCTAACTCCTCATGGAGCATGCCTATTGAGGGAACTTTAACTATTTTGGAACTTGTTTCCCTTCGGCTTAAAGTCTCAGAGTATTCAGCCATATATATAGTTTATGCAAATATCAAAGAGATTAAAATTGAAGATTTCTGCTATGCTTCCTGCAAACAAATATCAAATGGAAGGACATGTGGAAAAAAAACGGCAAAAGTATCTGAGAATACATGGTATTGCAGATCATGTTCATCCGAGAGTGACGAGGTTGAATATAAATATGTTCTAAACTTATGTGTTGAAGATAACACTGCTCATGTTTGGGCCGTTGCATTTCATGATGCTGCTAAAGAAATAGTTGGTTTACCACCTATTGAATTTGAACAACTCCGGGATTTGGATTATGACAGATTTTGCTCATATGTTGACAGTATTCAAGAGAAAAAGTTTGCGATGAAGATGCGTTCTACTCTCGAAAAATACCTCGATGGAGAGAGAACTAAATACATCATAGTTGGTGTGGATATATGAGGTGGTCTATCTTAATTTATACTAAATGCTCTAAAAAAGTTTGTGCAGATGAAGACTCAAGTTGCAATCCTCATGAAAATATCTTGTCTTGAGAAATGTGCTTTCAAGTTCAATGTTTTTATTTGAATAATGAATTAGTTATTTTAGAATTACTGTTTTGTTTACCACATTTTTATTTTCTTTAGGAAGCTTGTTTTGCATCCTGAAATTATGTTTTTTATTAGCATAATTGCACAATGCAGCCATGCTTAATGAGAGAATGAACATTTTTATCCCTATGTTTGCACTTTGTAGCTTCAACTTTAATTTTGAATTTTTTCATGTATACAAACTTGTATATGGTCATCGAATCCCATACTCCTCATGGTGCCTATCACAACTCATCCAGATCTTGCAATAGCTAAACGGGGAAACAGGTTTTTGAGAAGCATGTAACACTGTTGACAAGAAAGAGTGATGTTTAGCTACTCACTCATGTACTCACTCCTTGAGAGGAATAATGAATCTTAGTTCCACAATTTGCATAGATTATCCAGTTTAGACTATCAAGAATCAAGAATAGACCTAAAGTATTTTCTCTTGCACAAGAGTGATTTTAGCATATCATTTATGGATAAGGGAAATAGCTATATATGTTCCATTCGAGTGATAAAATAACAAACTCTGGTAAGTGCTTCTCTATCGTTTTCTTTTGATTTTTTCTTTGTTTTATCTATCTAAATTTAGCAGTGTGAGTTATAAAAGACACAATCCAAATCACCTTGGTAGATGAGTTTCAGGAATTTTATTCTTAGCAAAGATGGTGCATTCTGTGTTGCAAAACTTTTATAGAAGAATCTGATACTACCTGTAGAAATTAAAATAAAAGTTCATTGGCATTCATACAGATGCTAGGCATTCTACTGTGACAACTACCAAAGCATCTGAATCTGAATGTGAATTCGGTGAAAACAATTTTTCCTATTTGCAGAAAAGATATCCTTCCTAATGTTAAGTTAGGTTTTATTTGATCACTACATATCTATGTCTAATTATGCCGTGATCCATCTCTCCCTAGGACAATGCAGAGTGTATCATTGCCACAATACCTATAGAAACCTTTGGACAAATAACACTGCATTATCATACTCAAAATTTAATTTAATTTTGAAATTTACACCCATCCAACTTAACATCTTTGTGAAGTGTGTGTTTATCATTTTCTTCTTTAATCTCTCTTTTATAGATGGCCCACTGTCTACAGTCTTTATTAGTTTATTTTCTTGTCATATTTGGTTATGCTATATAATCAATTTTTTTCCAAATTCTGGAGATGTAACAATAATAGGTATAATAAAGATAAGAAAGAGATAAATAAAGTAAGAAATTACTGTTCCTTCAAGCTCCTAAGTTTGAAAAACTCCTACTCGTAACTGTGACTCCATTCTGAAAGGGATAGTTTGCAACTGTTTTAAAAAAAATAAACACAAACATGGAAACATGTCCTTTCCTTATACTTCCGCAGTTGATGAATAGCTTTAATATCATTTATTGTACAAGAGTTAATGATATAGAAAATAGACCTATCTTATTCCTTATATGGAATCTTGTATGGACATAAAAATGTTTTTATTCTACGTCTTCTTCCACAATCATACAACTGACCTCTTCCAAAATAAGAGTCTTTAGAAGCATACAGGAATTGATTTCAGTTCTGATGAAAACTGGGTTCTCTTTGGTTCAAGAGAATGTATATCTATAGTTCTTGGATTAACCACATTAAGTTGACCATTAGCAGGACTTCATGCTAATTTTTTTTATAATATAATATTATTAGGTAATATATAATAAATGCAATAATAATAATTATTATTCAGCAATAATTATACATATTATAATTATATAAATTCTAATATAATGACCAGTATATCACAGTATTATAATTTAATATTCTTAGTATTATAGTATTCGATGATAATATTATAGCACTATAATATTATAGTGCTATATACTATAATTAATATTAATATTATAATTATAGTGCTACTGCTCAATTCAGCTAATTTATTTATCAGGGAATTGGTAATATTACATTCCAAGACTTTATTTACTGCTAAATCAGTGTTTTGGGAAATAAGATTTGAGTCATCAATTATATCAACATCCTTCAATGTTCAAATATTATGGATGATGTGTTTGGATTGAGCTTCAGCTTGTTTAGATCTGAATTCTAGTTTTTAAATTAATCTACACATGACAATAACATAAATCTAGTTTTGCTTTCAAAAGTTTTTTTGTTTATTTGTAACTTAGCCTTTTGAGAATTTCGTTGTTTATTTTCATCATCCAGTAGTGAGGATATGTATTTTTCAGATCTTTTGTCTGAAATTTATAATTGCCTTTTTAGTGTAGAGATTGATAGTTTTACCCTAAAGATCATCAAACTCCACAAATACTCTTAAATGGGAATGGAATATTTTCTTTGTATATAACCTTTCTTTTATTGACAAAAAATGTAATATAAGCAGATGGTCTCTCATATCCCATATTGTTGCAATTATTATTACTGTATAAGAAGTTATTACAAAAATTTAAAATTATAGAAAGGATTCTAATCAAAATCTTTTATGTATAACTTGCAAGTGGTGTTCTAGTCATTAAAGATTAAGTGTTTTTCCAAATACTTGTTTATTATGTGTAGGTTTCATAAAATTTGCTTCAAAAACTTCTGAATCATCAGAATTAAAAATGTTAGAAAGTACTAAAATGAGTAATAAAACTTGCCAAGAACACCATATCCTTGCTTATTTAATTAATTCCATATTCTTCAGAATAACATGTCTTTTGTACCTACAAAATCACAAAAGAATCTTGATCTCTTAAATTTCAGAAAGAATTTATCCCCTTTATGCTGTTTTGATAGTCTTGTAGTGCCAGACTTGAAGCAAAAGACTGAATTGAATAGAAGATATTAGTGAAACTTTAAATTAGAGAATTTAATAATTACATTGTCCTCTCCATATTTATAGTTATTTACTGTGCCTAAAACTTAGAAATAAGTTTAAGATTATAATACTAAAGTGATATACTATAATGAGTGTAATAATAAGCCTATATCTTGCTTATAGTTGATGAAAAAATTTAAGTGTTCAATATATAGCACTGTATCTCTGTATAAACTATTATTAAACTTATAAATATATTATAGCTTATTATTTATTTATATATATTAGTTTATTAATATTTGATAAAATATAATTATTAATTTTTTAAATTTTTTTATTCATTGGCATTGTGTAATATATTACAATTCAATCACCTTGTCTCAAAGAATAATTTTGAAGTTTTTTGGCAGATAGAAGTACAAATTTGAAGCATATATCTGCAAATTCATGAGGATGAGCGTAAATCAGAATAATGCACATTCTTGCATACCCTCAGAGATGTTTTATAAAGGGAAAAAAGTTTTGTTTTGGGGTATTTGTTTTGCTATTTCACTTGAAATTTATCTCATCCACTCCTAATTTGAATGTTCTTGAAGGAAGTCAACAAAATAAATCATCAATGTTATAAAATGTATGTGAGAATCAGATTCAAAGTCCAGTTCCAAAACTCTCTGAATTTCCTTGACATTACCCTTCTATACACTACAGCACATTAGTAAATAAACTACTTTTCTCAGTGGTATATTTGGAATGCTTGACAAGATAAACCGATGTTACATGGATTTTTGTTCAAGAAAAATGGAATTTGGTGGAATAGGAGTTCTTCTACAGATGATTGTTCAAGTTCCTGGAAAGCAAAAGAACTGGTTATGTTAGCTCTGAACATAATAAAAAATCCTTGTATCATTTGTGGCTTTCAGTACAAGATCGGGAACTGAAAATAAAATGTGCAAGGCATGGAACTGTTTTTTGTCAAGAGTATCAGGGACATCAAGCTTCTTAATATAAGAAAAATCCAGATGGTTCTGAGCGAATACACTGTCAGCAATGGATTTCTTTTCCAACTCAAAGATCTGTATGGCAGAAAGA
>NW_003314444.1:119904-121602 GCF_000143415.4 Selaginella moellendorffii | reverse complement strand
CAGGTAGGACTATAAGAGCCTGATGAGTTTTCTATCACTGTATGGAAAATTTCCAAGTACATTTCTTTCAAAGAGTTATAGAGGGTCCTGTGAAACATGTGTCTTTGAGTTCATGTATTTAAATTAACTGCTGGATAGAGTACTCATGTATTCATGTGTGCAAATGAAGATCAAAAGCTTGACAATGAACGTTGCCTATTTAAAATACACTATATATCTAAAACTTATCTCATACCAGATTATGTCTACTATGAAACACTGGTTTAGTTTGTCATCTTAAGCTGGGCTAAGCATCATATTATATGAAATTTTTTATTGCATTGAAACAACTAAACTGGAACAACTAAATCCACAAAAGATGTATTCATCAATCAAGAATTAATAAGAACATCTTGTTCCTTTTGATTTATTTATTGGGTGCAAACCCCATAATACCATTGCCTATTCCTACCACAAATCTACCATGAGGGGGATTACCAGCCATATGAATCTTTGCTTTTGTTGAATCTTCTCTCCAAAGTTCTTGTAGTGATGACACTTGAGGATATAATTGGTCAATTAGATATGAAGGAATGACGACATCTTGAACACTTTCTGAACTATGTAATTTTCCCTTGAGTGAAATTTGCTGCCTTACAAGTCCTTTATATGTGCAAGACTCACAATCTGCTTCAAACCTTGAAATCCGTTTCGTAACCAAAGTATTACAAGATGAGCAAGTGGTTTGTAGAGATACAGGATACAAATTATCAATTTCAAACCAACCTTTGACCTGCTAAATAATAAACAACTAAGAGCTATTCACAAAACATAAAAGGAAATTCATATTTACCCCCTCAAAGTTCTCAGCAATTGTACAAAACAGATATTCGAGAGATTTCTTTTTATCGCAAATGATAACATCGGTAATAATTGTCATATCAGTGGCATTTGCATGTTTAAAAATGCCATCACCCTGAAGATTGATGAAACATCTTGTAGGCGCATTTCCAGAATAGAATTCTTGCATTAGTATTTCGAAGTAAGGCATAGATTTGCCAAAAAATTTGATCTGTACACATTAGCATTCTTGTTAGTAATATAAGCAACAGTCTTTATACATACTGTCAAGGCATCACAAACATTTGGTCCATCAGCAACAGTTAACTTTCCACATGAGTATGTTGCATCATTAATCTTTATAACAACAGCATCTATGGAACCAACAGAATCACGACCTTTGTGAATGTCAATATATTCGCTAATTGGTATAGTGTGAACCAACAAACATAGTCTTGGTGCTGGATGCTGAAATTCTTCTACAATAGTCGATTCAGAAATTTTAAGAGTATAGTTCCATGTTCCACGATCGTATTTTGGGTCAGCATTCATCACTTCAAAGCCATATATCTTAAGCCACTTGTTTTTGCTGAATTCTTGTTTCCTTTTTTCAGCAATGTTGTAGAACATCCATACTGTAATAGTCTCATTTCCATAAACATCTGTCATATCAATCCTTAAACGAACATTATGTGACTGAGTTCGACCACGTCTCAAACCATAACTGTTTAAAGTGTATCCAGCAAACATTAGCTGTGCCACACTTCGATCAATTTCTCGTATACTAATAGCTTCACCCAAGTCCATGCGTCTGCTTTTCTTCTGAATATGAATATTTGCATCATCTTTTAACCATTTTTGGTTAGACATATACTCTCT
>NW_003314444.1:117804-118913 GCF_000143415.4 Selaginella moellendorffii | reverse complement strand
CAACAAAAGCAAAGATTCATATGGCTGGTAATCCCCCTCATGGTAGATTTGCGGTAGGAATAGGCAATGGTATTATGGGGTTTGCACCCAATAAATAAATCAAAAGGAACAAGATGTTCTTATTAATTCTTGATTGATGAATACATCTTTTGTGGATTTAGTTGTTCCAGTTTAGTTGTTTCAATGCAATAAAAAATTTCATATAATATGATGCTTAGCCCAGCTTAAGATGACAAACTAAACCAGTGTTTCGTAGTAGACATAATCTGGTATGAGATAAGTTTTAGATATATAGTGTATTTTAAATAGGCAACGTTCATTGTCAAGCTTTTGATCTTCATTTGCACACATGAATACATGAGTACTCTATCAAGCAGTTAATTTAAATACATGAACTCAAAGACACATGTTTCACAGGACCCTCTATAACTCTTTGAAAGAAATGTACTTGGAAATTTTCCATACAGTGATAGAAAACTCATCAGGCTCTTATAGTCCTACCTGAGTTCCAGTTTCGATTGTAAAGCGATTCACTAGGAGATGGTGACGCACATGAGTAGCTGTACCTGTGCATTAGACGCCACAGATATTGCATCTCCCCAGGGCACTAACCTGTCTGACAGAATGGTTCATGCAGAATGCTTGCTTGAGTCTCTCCTCGCCAAGCTCACGAATAATAGATATGGAGACCTTAACTGAGGTCAATTAGCCTTATAATAAAGACTCCTCAGTGGATCACCAAGTGCTCTTCCGTGTTCTCATCGCAAGTTCCGAAGTGTAAGAACAAATGGCTACAATAAAACACCAATACATAGTTTCTGTTCTTGCATTGCACCAGAGAAAACTCCAATGTCAGATAATAAATTGTGAGATATTGTTTACTTGTTCTTGATTTTTATGCTGCTCGAGAAATTCAGTATTGTCAGTATGCGGTCTTGGTGAAAATCATAACAAAGAATCAAAAGGAGAGATTTGAACCAGATATTTGTTGCATTTCGAAATAATAACTTGATACCACTGCGTTTTGTCTGCCAAACGGATTTGGCCAGTTCAGGAAGCTCTGTCGCCTGATTATTTTGGTTGCAAAGGTACAACTCTTTACTGCTATA
>NW_003314444.1:116541-117458 GCF_000143415.4 Selaginella moellendorffii | reverse complement strand
ATCTTTAATACGTATTTCTATTTGGTCAGAACTTCATATTAAACCAAGAACAAAAAAGACTTAGGCCAGCATATCTACAAGGAAGCCATAGATCTCTCAAACCCAAAGCAATCTAGCATTTGTGTGTTATCCACGAAAAGACTAAGCTCCGTACAGCATCTGTTGAACATTAAGTCTTTCATGCTCTGGGGTTCTGATGCATTTGTTTAGCATTGGTTAGACTGTAGTTCAAAGAAAGATAATCACTTAAAGTTTATCCATAGTGATGAAAAGACCTTGAATTTAAACATATGAAACAGATATTCTCTATTATAAAAACAGTTACAACAAGACTAGCTTCAAAACATTTTCACGTGTACCTAGGTTAATAGATACTTTCTCAAGGAAATGGCAGAGAGAAGCAACGAAGCAGAAAAAATGGAGAAGTGGATGAAGGCTACAAGTGAAATAGAGAAAAGAGGAATTAAGCGCATATGCCGTCGTGACTTCATGATAAACGACAGGTAATTTAGATTTAGATTTGAAAAGATGGTTAATGAAACCTTGTGAACGTGATAGATTCTTTCCAACTGACAGTCAAGCACGAAAACTTGATGTGCTTGGGTGTCCACCATCAGAATACATGTATGGCTTTGCTAGCAGTGATGGGGTCTCAAGAAAGATTACAACATATATAAGCAAAGTCAAACAGTTTAAAAGAATCAACAAGAGAAAGAATGTTGCACCGGGTAAGTGTGGATGTTATACTCTTTGTTCTCTACTTTTTTTTACAAAAAAAACTATCACATGCAGGATTGACTGTATTCACAACACAGATTCTAAATGGCAAGAAGTATAATAAGAATCGCCTACCAAACAAAGCAGAAGTACAAAAGGTATTTGATAGAAACACAAGAGGAATCCATCCATATGTCTTC